>NC_090648.1:206572103-206692103 GCF_040937935.1 Hyperolius riggenbachi
AAACAGAGGACAGGAGGACAGCTGCCCACACAGGCAGGCCCTGAGGCCTAAAGCTGTAAGCCTGCAGCAGCTGGCCTGTCTCTATGTAACACAAAAGCTACTAACTAAAATACAATGTCTAACTAACTAACAACAATATAGGTGTGTATAGGAGGTGTATGTGAGCAAAAACGCTAGGTAAATGACCACAATAAAGCTCTTGCTAAGCCAAAGCACAAAGGAGCAACTCTCTCTCTATGCAAGTCTCAGGCAAGGACGGAGAAACGTAACATGGCGGCCGCTATTTATAGGGTAGGGGCTGGCCAGGGTCCCCCTCTGTGATTGGCTGCCGTCAGAGGGCCTGGGAGCCCTCTGATTGGCTCTAAGGACATCAATCTGGGCTATGACGCTATTCAAGCTCGGTACCGAGCTCGAATAGCGCCGTTTGCTCGAATAGCTCGAATAGTGAATGGGCTATTCGAGTGTACGCGAATAGCCCATTCGAATAGCTGCAGCTATTCGGAGCTCGAATACCGAGCTCGAATAGCTGAAAAAGAGCTCGAATATTCGAGCTACTCGAATATTCGAGCTCTGCTGAGCACCACTGATCGTTTGTAGCTGATGTTGATGTGACAAAACAGACCAGTAGAAAGGCTGCATTCTAAAAGTCTTCTGCCAATCGGCCAGGTACTGGGCTGAACCAACCACAGTAAGCTTTATTTTTATACCTCATTTTAAACGGGTTTACTGTATGCTTACATGTGTGCATGCAATGTTAGCAAGCAGTCTCCAGAGTATACAGAACCATTCAGGTCCTGCCACAGACAAGATTATTATATGGCCTTTAATACCAACACCCTATTCTCTCTTGGCCAACTTTATCTGTAGTCCATTTGTTGATTTGATTAGAAACTCTGTAAAAGCTCTTAGGAGAAGCGCTCAAGCAGGTACCTTAATTTATTATTCTTACGGATAAGCAAACCTAGCCAACAAAAATGTTTTATGATAATTTCTAGACAGTACATCTTTTACCTAAAGCATTTATATTAAATATTACTGTAAAGTAAATTTATTTACCATGTTAGATCCTCTAACCTCTCCTGAACTGTGGTAGTCGGCAATATTTATAATTATACCCATTCAAAGAAGATTCAATTACTTAGCTCCATTAAGTTTTAATGTGCCTTCCTGAAGGCTGGTGCATGAATCTATGATCATTTTAAAGTTTCTCCCTATGTGAACCTCTGGCATCAAATTATGATTTGTTTTTAGCTCACCTCCTTCAAAGTAAGCTCTCCTTATGCACATTATTGGATTTCATAAAGTATACGATGAATATTTACCAAAGGCTTCAAGCGACTGCACATATTAGAGGTCATTGGACCTTTATTTCAGCAAATCTGAATATATCTCTGTGTTGCTAGACCGGTAGATTGATCTAGCTTTAAGAACTGTGGGCACCTGGTCATAATCAGGTATTACCATACAGTAAGAGGATGCAATTCTCAAAAGCATTCCTAAAGAGTCAATAGATTACAAGCACTAAAGTGAAACTGCTCTAATAACCAATTTGCTTAAATTAATTTTAAACGGGGCCCTGAACAAGACTGCCTTGTATTTGCATTATTGATCTTAGCTCCATTATTTGATATCAGGATACCAGCAATGTTGTACACAATAAATTAATCCAACACTGCTACTGTAGTAAACATGTCCCTGCAATAACCATACTATTTTTTTTCTCATTACAAAGAAACTTCTGCTACTTCTGCAACTGACATATCAAAAACGTTTTTACTCCGTAGGACAGGGCTATCAAACGCCGATACAAAGTGGACTGAAATTGAACACTGGGACCAAGTTGCAGGCCAATCTTGATCTCTAGTTGTCACATCCTTCCTTTATACAATTCCCTGGTGTCTAATACCCCCCCCCCCTTCCTATACAGTTCCCTGGTGTCTAGTGGATCCCCTCCTTCCCCTATATAGTTCTCTGATGTCTAGTAGTCCTCTCTCCCTTATACAGTTCCCTGGTATTTAGCTGTCTTTCCCTACACAGTTCCCTGGTGTCTAGTGGCCCCCTCATCTATGCAGTTCCCTGATGTCTAGTAGCCCCTCCCTCTCCTATACAGTTCCTGGGTGCCTAATGGCCCCCACCATCCCCTATACAGTTCCCTAGCATCTAGTGGACCCCTCCCTTCCCTATACAGTTCTCTGGTGTCTAGTGACCCCCCCCCCTCCCTTTCCTATACCGTTCCCTGGTGTCTACTGCTTTCCCCTTTCCAACCCCATATGGCTTCCCTGGTTATGTAGGGCCTTACCTCCATTATAGCTTCCCTAATGATATTTAAACATTATATGGGAAAATCCAGGGAATTCCTGGGTGAAGAGGCTTCACCAGAAATTATTTTAAATGGATTAGGTCTCTCAGCAATACATGGAGGAGCTGTTTATGATCAGAGTTCTCATAGTAAAAATGTAGATTACTGTGAGGGACTCAAACACACAGCCTTTATCCACTTAAAGTGTACCCGAGGCGGCGCAGGAGGGGCAAATGGGACACAGAGGCATGTTCCCTGCTGCACAAAATGCCTCACTGTCTCCACCCCCCATGCCACTCTCTGCCCCCCCTGCCCTATTACCTCCCGTAATTGGCGACAAGCGGTTGTTGCCAATCTTGAGGGGAAGGGAGGAGAGGTTTTCCCTGCTGGATTTGGATTGCCCTGGATGCTAACCAGGCAACCCAAAAGTTAAAAATCTATTACTTTTCTTATTGATAAAATAATCATTCCCCAGTTTACCTGACTCTTATTTGGTACACTGCCGCACAAAGGAAGTTGCAGGGCATGCTGGGTTGTCTTTTTTTTGCTTCTTTACTTTCCCCTCAGACTTAACTAATGCAGCATGATAGAGTAAAGCCTATTTCCCTCCGGTTTTCTCCTCCCACACCTCTGTTACTCTCTCTTTGGCCAATATTTCTCATGCTGAGACAATGCACTAACTATTGCAGAGCTGGGTGGGAGTACCTGAAGACTGGGAGGAGGGCGAGCAATGCATACACAATCAGGCAGAGGAGAGTTAGGCCTCGTTCACATCATACGTGGTTCTGTGCGCATTTGGAAGTGCATATGATGTAGTGACACAAGAACAGGAGAAGAGAAAGACAGCCCTTCTGCCGTTCACATCTACTGCGCAGCAGTACGATGTGCTATGATGCTCTTGCGTACTGCTGCCTGCATTTTGCCCTCAAGCGCAGAGCTGACCCATTACTGTCAATGGATGGGATCAGCAGCACAGCGGGAAGCGATCGTGGCATGGCATGCGATCGTATGATTTGCGTTCTGATAGCACAGCCATCTGCAATGTGTAGATGTGAACGAGGCCTAAGGGAGGAAATGACATCAGGATTAGCTTCAAAATAGACAGTTAAAATGGAGAATACTAAGAAGGATTTTCTCTTATTACACTATAGAAAAATCACTAAAATCTAAATGTGGACAGTGCAATACATATGTTATGTAAGTAGAGCAAGTATTTATCTACATTTGTTTTTTTTTCTGACATAGTATGGCTGACAGCTTCTCATTAATAAGATCCCTTACAGATATTTATCTAAAATATCATTAAAGGGGCTAAGAGGACCCCACCACATATTACCAGCAACTCTTCTTTGGCACCAAAGGCAAGCCAAGCACTCATCAACACTAAACACAAGTGTTTTGTGGCAGAGGAGGAGGGTCCAACAATATCACTAGCTTCGATTTACCTGGGTGTCTTCAAATTGTAATGAACAATCTTTTTAACATTTTTAACAAAGTTTCTCAAGTTATGTAAACCCAATAGATAGTAGCTTAACCGATTAACGGCAACCTGACTTATTAAAACGTCCCGTTTTACTCTGTTAACGGCAACAGGATGTTTTAATAAGTCGCTCACTCTCGCCGCCTCCCCACGCATGTGCGCACTGCTCCCGCCTCTGTTTACCGTCGTGTATCTGTGTTCCGCAATTGGGGAAGAGGACCGAGCGCTCCTCTACCCAATCGCAATGCCTGGAATGAATGGACGTGACCGCGATCAGCGGCCGCGTCAATTCATAAAACAGGAAGCCGTCACAGTGCAACCAAATGTAAAAAAAAAATAAAAAAAATGAACACTTCGTTCAAGTGCATAGGCATATTGATTCCCCCCCCCCCCCCCTTATTCCACGTATGCCTTATGGGCAGGAGATGCCCTAAGTATAAGCTGAACTCTTGGATTGCAAACGTTAATCATAAAACTCATACGATGCAAAACATTCTGTGAAAAGAAGAAAAATAAAAATGTGAAAGGTAAATTGATGGTGCAGCCTTTTTATTGGCCAATTTCTAAAGCTAAGCAGAAATGTACCAGAACCCAAGTATTGGTAATAGAATATATTTTCAGCAGAAAAACAGATTTCTACAAAATGTAATTGTGCTGTACACAAAATCTCTTCTCTCAAGGACAAAATATCGCCCAAGTCTGTGACGAGGTTATTGGAAGCTAATATGCTTTAGGGCTTACGAGGAAAGAAAATTGATGGGGGATGTAGAGCATCAAGGTGTTATAAGATCAGAGACAGACAATTTAGAAACTATCTTAGCGAGCACTGACAGCCAAGGCAAGATTTTCAGATATAACAGTTCTCAGTTATGGTCCTTTGACTCCAATGCCCTTGAATCTATTAAGCTATAGACAACCATGTAACACTTATGCTACACAGGTTACCTTTGCCACTTATTTCCACCTGAGATTTCTCACAAAAAGAAGTGCAAACAGACAGTCTTGTATGTTCTATTTATCCTGCTGGCATGTATTTGTACAGTATACAGAATAACCTATCCTGTGCAAAATCTATTTAAGCATAAAAAAACAAACACAAACTTCATATGTTTACACATACTTAATTTTTTTTTTATATGTACCTGAATACAAGAATAAAAGTTATTACTAATAAAAATCCTGATAATGTATATGTATAGTGCTTTTCTCCAGATGGACTCAATGTGCTTGAGAGCTGCTGACACTATATAGGCTATATAGGTTCAATAGGCAACCCTGCAGTGTTCTGAAGTCTTGTCCAAGGACTCCTTCCTGAATAGTTATTTGGCTAAAGCCAGAATTCCAACCCTCATCTCCTTTGTTAAAGATGGTGTCTCTAACCAGCCTATGCACTGCAAGCAGAGTGAGTATCTGGGGAGTGGGCGTGGGACTTCGCCAAGGTGGCTGTCCAGGTCTGTCTCTGCTAAAGAATCTAGCATGTGTACAGTTGTCCTGTTGAGTGGTTTTAAAATTTGACACACTGGATCTTTTTAGTGACAGCTGAATGCATTGATGTTTTTATTGCCCCACCCATCGAAAAACTGCTTTGTTGTGCACCACATCATGAGAGACGTGAATGTACATTGTTCATTCCTTGCAGTGCTGAGCTTGATCAAGATGAGGGACACAAATAGTATGTACACATCTTTACAGGTGGCTAGGTAGTTTTATTCTACAGATTTCTGTATAGGGGCATGAATCCTTATCAAAGCTTCTAGAGTCTGTAGCTGCTGGTTAATAATAACACAGCTGCCATGCCAGCCATGTACCTGGCAGTTGTGCCATGTTATCTATTCTTAGGAGAGAGTATTTGCATATCACTAAATATTTTTAAGCTCATCACTATGGGCAACATCCACTCTCGCCCTTACACCCCCCCCCCCCCCACACACACATACATACATACATACATACATACATACATACATACATACACACACACACACACACACACACACACACTGTATTCCTGCAGTGGACATAATGGCTTTTCCCCCAGTAATAAAAAAAAGACAGCTCAGTGGTCAGGGATCCCATTTATAAAGTTTCAACTAAACACATAAAAACACTACATGAGCTTTAAGGTTTGGACTTTATAGAGGAACGTCAGCCTAAACATACTGTCATTAAGTTGCATTAGTTATGTTAACTAGATAGGTAATATAATATTTTACCCATCCTGTTTAAAAAAACAAAAAACAGACAAATGTTTGTGATTTCACGGGGGCAGCCATCTTTTTGGTTGAAAAGAGGTGACGGGGAACATGAGACAGTTCCAACTGTCCTGATCACCACTCCCAGTTGCTAAGCAACCAGAACATCATCAGAAATCCCATCATGCTTTGCACAGCCTCAGGGGAAAAATGCCCGGGCAGTTTTCTTTGATGGGGCAGAGCTTAGCTTCTGTGCAGCTAAAAATGAGGCTTTGGTAAGAAAAACAAAGTTCTGATGCTGTGAAACTGTTAAAGAAATACCAAGCCTTTTCAGTGCTGCTGAGTAGATTTTAAGTCTGGAGGTTCACTTTAATGAAAATGTAATTGCTGTTGATCTTCAACACATTTTACAATATGAAATCTTAAAGAACAGAATCCCTTTACAGTAAATGAGAGCCTTTGTGCATGCGCTGCTGACTCTCCATTACTACACAAGATCATCGACATTTTATTGTTTGACTCTTTTCTCCATTTGGCCCACATTTTTCTTTTCCTTTTTAATGGTCAACTGTAATTTATACTGATCCAAAAGGTAGCAAATTGCATTTAGCCTTATCAAGCAGAAACCCTAGCTAATGAAAACTGTTAGCAGCTTCATGAGATATCCGTTAAATTTTAGAGGTTAGTGAAATAAATAACCATTTAATTAGGACGTTTAGAAATGTGAAGAGGAGATGGAATGTGCTGGATGCTTAGCCTCACTCTGCCTTGCACAATGTCACTTGTACAACATGTCCCAGGATTCTTAGGCAAGACAAGCATATTATAAGTGAGCATCTCCTGCTGTGGGAAATAGGACATCATATAAAAGCAAGGAAAAAAGTGCATTTTGCCTACAGCAACCTAGTAGATGGCTTCCATTTCATGGTCTACATAAAAAACTGCTCATGTCAGATAATGGTTATGACCAACAAATACACTTTCCACTAGTACTTATGAAACAATCATTGTTAGTACACATTTATTTTCTATTTTTAAGTTCTGTTCATACAATTTAAACTGTCTCTTTGCCTCCGCTTCCATAAGCAGTGGTGCAAGTAGAGTTTATTGAACTTGTTGAACAACTCCTGAATAACATGCAAAAGAGATGAGAATTCTGTCTGGAGAACAGCAGCACCTTTTGAATAAAAGGCTTTGCTGTTCTCCAATCATCAGGGCTGGATTTACCATAAGGCAATGTAGGCACGTGCCTACAGGCGCCTGAGGGAGGGGTGGCTCCTTCCCTTCCCCTAGTGCCTCCCTCCTACCCTATGACCAAGCGGAGCGTAAATGAGGGTTTAATCACCCAGCTCTTGGAATTACACTGACGAGATCTCCATTTAGTCGGGGGTAACACTAGCTACTTAATACTGACGGTACCTCTGGCTACCTAATGCTAAGGGACACCTGTAGCTTCCTTTAATGGGCAGGGAGGTAAAGGAGAAGTGACAGCTGGGCCAGCCAGCATACTTGTGGTGCTGTTCGGTGGCGTTTGTGGGTTTCTGGAGGGTGAACTTCAGGGTGCCAGGATGTCTGTGCCTATAGGCTCCTGTGATGTAAATCCAGGCCTGCCAATCATACTCGAGTATATAAGCTCCGAGCAGTTAGAGCTTAGCGGTAATGGTATTTCTTGACATCATAAGGGACTTCTTGAGGATATCCAGATCTGCCCCTTTTGGAAATACAATGCCCCCCCCCCCCTCAGTGCATATTTTCTATGCCAGTGTGAACCGGCCCTTATGCAAATTTTGTATGCAACTTTATACAGCTTAGAAATGGACCAGTCCAATGCAACCTTAGGGTGAGGCTATTGGTCTTTTTTCAAGCTGCATACAATTACATACAAAATTTACATTATCCTGAATGCACAGAAAGATTTGCCACATTGACCATACCTGGTCACACAAACACTACTGTACAAACAATATTATACTGTTTGTATATCTGCACTTCTGATGACTGGGACCCTTTCCTGCCCCCCCCCCCCCCCCCCCGCCCCTTCCAAATTGAAACCAATCCTGTGATCAGTTGGATTTTGAAGACCATCCCTAGCACAGAAAAGACTGAATATAATAAGCTGTACTGTTGTGTGCCCTTTTTGCTGGTTTCAGAATATAAGACAAAACACCTACTTCAGAGATAAGGAAAAGTCAATCTTGCTGGTCTCGCTGTTTCGCACCAGGTAACTTGCTTCTTTACACAGCCTCAGGAGACTCTCTGCATCTGTGCGGCTGATTGCACCGTGGTACCAGCTGTGAGGGCATCAGATTATTAAAGAAATAAAAGATCAAAAAAGTTGTCTTATTTAGAGAGAGGGGGGTCTACATTTCCCTACTCTGCTATGAGCATACAATACCACAAAGTAAAGTGCAAACCATATAATATCCACACACACACACACACACACACACACACACACACACACACACACACACACACACACACACACAATCTTCAAGATGGCTGCATGTGAACAGTGCACTTCAAATGGACCAAGGAACTGGACTTTATATACGTCATCAGAAGGCAGAAGGATTCATCTAGAAATAACAAATGTATTCTACGGAACTTCTCGGAAAGCATGTGATCAGTTTGATCTGTGGACTGACCTGCAGGTCTCTAATTTGATAGGCAAGACCTTTTTGTGTCGGCCCAAACAGATACTGAATGTAAGAAATGTATTACAATTGTCAAAAATACAACTGTGCAAAGTATCATTAGGTATACTATAGAAATATCAACAGAGTGTAGCAGGTGTAAAACTCTACTAAAGAAGATTGAAGAAAGATAGCACAGTACACCACTGAGAATGACTAAATGTGAAATATAGGAACAGAGCAACCTCATAAGTGGGAAGAGCCAGGTCAATCATGTTTAGAAATGTTATAGATTGATGCATTTCATTTTAATTGCTTTTGCTTTACTTTAATTTTCTCAAAGGCAGACTTTTAGTCATAGTATAGTTAACTTCTAGATTGCTTTAACTCTACAGTTTCAACTGTAAGTTTGTGAGCTCACAACAGCAGGGTCCTCCCCCCTGGTGTTTTTCATTTCCGCTGTACTTCTAACAAACGAACATGAATACCTGGATGTTTTAAAGAGAACCTTAACTGACAAGGATATGGACTTTTCCTTTTAAAATACCAGTTGCCTGACTCTCCTGCTGATCCTGTGTCTCTAATACTTTTAACCACAGCACCTCAACAAGCATGCAGATCAGGTGCTCTGACTTAAGTCAGACTGGATTAGGATGCTTGTTTCAGGTGTTTGATTCAGACACTAATGCAGCCAAAGAGATCAGCAGGAAAACCAGGCCATTGGTATCGTTTAAAAGGAAACATCCATATCCCCCTCAGTTTAGGTTCCCTTTAATACCACACATAGGCTTTTTGTAAATGTTTGATTGTCTGGGCAAAGAACTATATATGTATCTATGGTCCCTACCATTGTCCATTTTGTACTCTGTACTGCGCTACATGATAATCTGGTGTGTGTAAACGTGTATACATAGATATGTATAGACATACATACGTACATACGTACATTTTGAAAGTGGGAAGTGTGACGACTATTTTTCAATCATGCTCCTTCATCTTATGCGTTTCCTGGACATTATGCCACTGCATGAATCTCAGAACTTCGCTTGTTTGGTGTGCACCGGGCTCTCCCCTAATCTATGTTTTTGCTACATCAGTGCTGGGGATACACTTCTATAAGGACAATGGAGACATTCCATACACTTCCAGGCATTTCCCTGCTACACCAGACATTACAGAGAGAGCCTACCAATGTGGCAAGTAGGATCCTTCTTTACTCAAATTATTACCATCCCTCCCAGCATTTTTAGTCTGCTGGTACCAGGTTACTCTGTACCTACATAGTGACATCAGTGGCACACTGCCTTTGAGCTTCTTCAGACCTCTTTTCCATGGGCAGTTGAACTGTGTGTGCTCAGCAAGCAGTTGCCAGGCAGCAGCAAGCAGTTACCAGGCAACAGTGAACAGTTACCAGGCAGTAGCAAGTAGTTGTTTGAGTTGGAGAGGCATTTCACTGCCTATCAACTGCCAGTGGAAAAGAGGCCTTAATTGTATAAAGGTGTCCATTAATCGTACTATCCCAGCTACCGATCTTTCGTATCTGATTGTTGCGGTAATCGATCAGAAACAACCATTCGTGCACAGTAGCAGACAAATTCACTTCAATCAATTCAATTAGATTGGAAACAATTGATCGGCTGTGGGATTGTACCATTAATGGACACCTTAACACTTACTACAATATTATTCTTATTTGCACAATTGTATTTTCACATCCGAGTGGCTGGATAGTGTACTGGTTAAGGGCTCTGCCTCTGACACAGGAGACCAGGGTCCGTATCTAATCTCACCTCTTCCTGCTCCTAGTGGAGAAAAACGTGAGATCAAGGTTCTGTGTCTGTGTCCTTATCTTGTATTAAGAGTTTTCAGAATCCATGAATTCTGATCTCTTCCTTGGATGATGGGCAATGATATGTGGCAACAGACTGGACATTGATGTTTACATATTAGCATGAATCCAGTTTCTTTTCATGTTTTTCATTGTGTATTTTGTTCATGTAACACCTGATGCACTGATGGAATTTGTATATTGATATACTAATATTGCATATATATCAGTTACATATTTGTGAAGATTTCTAAATACCCGTAATTTTATGCCTTATAAGATGTACTTCTTCCCTTCGATTTTTAGTTAAATTGCAAAAAGATTTGCATACGCGTTTCCACGATTGCATCCATGTCTACGCAATTGCAATGCAAAAATGCATCGAAAAGGGGCGCTTTTTGGTGCATCTTATAAGGTGAAAAATACGGTACTGACCATGTTCACAGCACAGGGGATGTATACACATCTAAGGTCTAAGCAGAGGAGTAAGTAAACCGTGCATGATATGTATACCCTTCTAACATGAAATAAACTTTACTACTATTTTTTTTTTTAAATAATTAAGCTTTAGCGGTGGATCAGAGGACTTTTCCTGTTTCAGTGCTCAGTCTACAGATTAGCACTGATGAATAACTGCAATTTTTATCAATACAAATATTAACTGAATGTGCCTGGACCTAGGTTGCCTGTGACAGTAAAGGCTCCCATCCTGTGCTGGAAGCTGCCACTACTGAATACCAGAAACTGCTTTACATTATGCAGCAGAGGAACTAGTACAATATAGCTGTGGTAGTGCTGAGCCTGCCTCCAACCAGTGCTGCTTCCAGAAGTAAAACGGTGGCAGCCTATGTGCTGGATGACAGCTCTGTGCCACACAACAGATGTCCCACTACAGATGGCAATTTTTTGCCATCCAAAAAATACATGTTCGCAATAAGTGTAGTAAGACAACCTAGGCTGATATAAAATCCACTTATAGTAGCCAAAAGCTTCTAATGCCGCTTGCTGTGAATACTAATCTGCAATATGCTTAAAAATGAAAACAGCTCTAGCTGTGCTGGTAAAGTTTAAAAGCAAACCAGATCACCTAGTTATCTCCTTGCACTGTGATCTTGTCAGTGGTGTAAAATGATTTGATGGTGCCCCAGCAACAACAATAGTGATACTTACAATTGGCTTTCTAATGGCAAGGAGGGATCTATCCTTTCTCCCACTGAGTTGGTGTGTTCTACACTTGGATTCTTGGTTGCCTTCAAGTTCCCAGCTGAGTGTCTGTGCATGTGTCTGAGTCTGTCCTCTCTGGATGGTGATATGCCTGTTTTATCAGCACCATCAAACTGGGCTGAAGGAAAAGAAAAAAACTATAAACTGTAATGCTACGAAGCACAGAAAGATTAAAGCATAAACTGGCAAGTGTTAAAGGGTATGCCTGCTTTTGTGTAGCCTCACCCATTTGGAAACCCTCAATTCCAGTATGTATTCTGTAATTGTACCTGAAAGGCACTACTGGCTGTCGGAACTGCTCAACAAGCATTCAGATTAGTCTCAAGTGTTAAAGAGGCCTGAAGGCCATCTAAAGCAAAACATATTAAAGGGGAACTGAAGTAAGAGGTATACGGAGGCTGCCATAGTTATTTCCTTTTAATCAATACCAGTTGCCTGACAGCCCTGCTGGTCTATTTCTCTGCAGTAGTATCTGAATAACACCAGAAACAAGCATGCAGCTAGTCTTGTCAGATCTGACTTTAAAGCCTGAAACACCTGATCTGCTGCATGCTTGTTCAGGGGCTATGGCTAATAGTATTAGAGGCAGAGTATCAGCAGGGCTGCCAGACAACTGGTATTGCTTAAAAGGAAATAAACATGGCAGCCTCCATATACCTCTCTCTTCAGTTCCCCTTTAAAATCACATACATACTGTTTAACCACTTCCGTAGAAGCAGTTTCTGGACCGTTAAAGAGGAAACTCTTAAAATTTAAAACGCATACAAATAAGAAGTACATTTCCCCAAGAGTAAAATGAGTCCTAAATTACTTTTCTCCTATGTTGCTTTCACTTACAGTAAGTAGTAGAAATCTGTAATTACCGACAGAATTTGGGCTAGTCCATCTCTTCATGGGGGATTCTTCGCATGGGCTTTATTCTTTATAAATACAGTCCCTGAAAATGATTAATACAAAGATGCTTGCCAGCCTCCCTGCTCGCTGTACACTATTTAGGCAGTTGGACGGAACAACTGCCATTCATTAAGTGCTTTTAAAAGTAAAGAAAACCCTGAGAACCTCCCTCCCCTGAGAAGATGGGCTAGTCCGAAATCTGTCGGTAATGTCAGATTTCTACTACTTACTGTAAGTGACAGCAATATAGAAGAAAAGTAATTTATGGCTCATTTTACTCAGGAAGAAACATACTTCTTATTAATATGCGTTTTAAATTTTAAGTTTTTCGCAACAGTTCCTCTTTAAGGACCAGAGACTGCAGGTTTGAAAAAAAATGGCGTCACACCACATGGACCCCCCACTACCACCGATCAAGCCGCTCATCCCAGTCAGGGGACAATTTCATTGGCTTCACAGGGTCAGGAACTGTCACACCAAGCGGGGGGCTGCAGTGGTGAGAGATTGGCGGTAGTGGCAAGGATGATTGAAATCTACGCACTGGCAGGGATAATAGGTGCCAAACAGGGCATAAATTTCAATCAGCGTGGTCCAGAAGCGGTTACAGGACAACTGACCTGAGTAGGAAATGGAGGCTGTCATATTTATTTCATTTCCTTTTAAACAATGCTAATTGCCTGGCTGTCCATCTGATCCGGTGTCTTTAATACTTTTAGCCATATACCCTTAACAAGCATGCAGATCAGATGTTTGACTTAAATTTGACTGCATTTGCTGCATGCTTGTTTCAGACTTCAATGATCCATGGAAGATGTGCAGGAAGTCAGACAACTGGTATTTGTAAAAGGAAATAAACATGGCTGCCTCCATATCCCTCTCATATTAGTTGTCATTTAAGTGGCAAAAAAGTAAAAAAAAAAGCATTTTTGTTCTAAAACATTACACATCAAAAAACAAATAGAAAGCAGTAATAGAGAGGTTATTATAAAACACACTTTTTGGAGGTTATTGGAAACACGCTAGTCACACTTCACTAAAGCCAATTGAGAACAACACTGGCTGCCGGAAAAATTATCAGATCATTTGCTTAGCAATTATGTAATTGCGAGAGAAGGAAGAGAAAGTTAGCTACTTTACTCAGCTGAACACAGTCTGATCATTTAGAAATGGCAACAGAAATCTTATCAATTAGCTTCTGAGTGAAGTTCTAGTTTAAAATAATAACCCTTCCAGTATTTAAAGTACATATGCGGTGTCAAAAAGTAAAGTTAATACTTACTGCACCTAAGAGGGAAGCCTCTGTATTCTATAGAGGCTTTCCACACCATCCTCCGGTCACCTGTTGCTAAGTGCGGACCCCTGAGGGGCTTGTCTGCAATCTCACTGCACTCTTCAGACATGAGCGTGGCCATACTGTGCCTGCATGAGTATGACTGCAAAGGCAACTGTGCTGATGCCAGAAAATAAGTGAGGCCCGGCTAGAAAGGTCCCGACAAGTGGTGGGGACCGGAAGACAGTGTGGGAAGACTGGAGGATCCAAAGGCTTTCCTCTACTTAAAGAGGAACTGTCATGAAAATCTTACAATTTAAAAACACATACAAATAAGAAGAACATTTTTCCAGAGTAAAATGAGCTATAAATTACTTTTCTCCTATGTTGCTGTCACTTACAGTAAATAGTAGAAATCTGACATTACCGACAGGTTTTGGGCTAGTCCATCTCTTCATGGGGGATTCTCAGCATGGCCTTTTTTTTTTTACAAAGACATTCCCTGAAAATGATTAATACAAAGATGCTGGCCAGCCCCCCTGCTCGCTGCACACTATTTTGGTATGTGGACAGAGCAACTGCCATTCACTAAGTGCTTTTAAAAATAAAAAAATCCCTGAGAACCCCCTATGAGAAGATGAGCTAGTCCGAAACCTGCCGGTAATGTCAGATTTCTACTACTTACTATAGGTGACAGCAACAGGATAGAAAAGTAATGTATGGCTCATTTTACTCTGGAAGAAATGTACTTCTTATTTGTATGCGTTTTAAATGTTAAGATTTTCATGACAGTTCCTCTTTAAGTATTTACTTTAACGCCTTGGGTTCTCTTTAACATTATTGTTTTTCTTATTCATTTTATGCTGTGTTTAAGGTTTTAAATTAGGGATTAAATTTGAGTTCCACACTGCTTTAAATGTGTTCAGTAGGTAATGGATGGTATGCATCTTAGAAACATCATGTTTTTGATATTGGGGGGGGGGATTGTCATGTCTTGTAACTGTGACCAGTTGGCAGCAGTTTGCTAGATTTGAACTGCATTTCTCATAATTCCATTTAATTTAAGTAAAGATTATCAGATAATTACATGCATTAATATATTTCTGCTGTATTCACATAAACATATAAATGTTTATTTACAGTTATATTGCTGGCTGTTATTTGAGCTATACTCTCTCCCAACTAAATATCTCCACTTTTGAGGGGGTGAGGTGAAATACTACAATTAGCGGTATGCAATTTTGTAACAATAATGGAAATTGGTCAAGACCACTTCTCTGCAGGATCTAGGAAAGTTCTCAATGGTGAACAACAGGAAGTCAAGAACCAGCTAACTAAATAAAGGCACTGGATGAACGCACAACTCATCCATTGATTTTATTTGTATGCTATAGATGGGCCTAAAACTAATAGCGATTACTTGTTATAAAATGTATGCTCTGACTCACAGCAACTAGAGTCTTCTGACTGATATGTAGGCATTGGGCAACACACATTTTTAGACACCACAAGCAAATCCGTCAAGAGAGCAGGTTCACTAAACTAGACAGTTATATGACAAATGTATTTACCAATATTTTTCAAGAGAATATAAAAATACAAGTCTACAAATGAGACACAGAAGTACAAAAGGAAAATAAGGATGCCATAGTAGGAAAGATGAGAGACAGGAGACCGTGGTTAACAATAGGGAGGGTGAGGTTTTATGTTGAATGAATGGAAGCAGTGACTGCAGGCTTGTTTCAAAACCTTACAAGAGCCCTCATATAATCTCCCTTTTTGAAAACTTATGAGAAATAGGCGTAGTGATCATGTTTATGTGGCATTTGCCTTGAAGATCCAGCAATCATTGTTGTATTTAATACCAACTCCAAATACTTATTAATGGCTTTGTGTTGAAATTCTTTAGTTTCCCTTCAGGCTGACCATGTGATCCTTTGTTGTAATGCCTAGGCAGAGATTGTATTACATGGAGTGGTAAATGACACCATACAATTCTTATGACCCTCTAGTGCAATGGCGTAACTGGATGCCCTATTACAGTTACATTCAGACATAAAAAGAGCAAGCACAAGGAAATAATAGTTGGAAGGAAGTAACACACATGCACTGATACCTTCAGAAAAACTGAATAGTAGGTTTGAAGTATATCTCCATAATGGCATATAGTACGATAATGGACACCACAACATTAGAATTCATAGTACAAAAATACAAACTACATGAATGTAATGATTATTAGCAAATCAGGAAGTGCTCACTTTTGGAGCTGGTAGTAGGCGGTGTCCTCGGCACTAGCATAGCCTTCAATATTAACTGCAGCTATGGTCCGCTGATATGCTTAGAACTGGCGCACTTGGCATATTTGTAAGGAGCAGCGGCTAAGCAGTGTTACATTTAGGCAGTGATGTACAATCCCCTCCCAGCCATTGTTGCAGTCTTATACCGCCCTCCGGGCTCCACACGACAATTTCTCGACAACCTTGCCTCCTGGCTCCCACACATCCTCTCCTCTGACCTCCCCACCATCATCCTCGGGGATTTCAATATACCCATCAATGAACCCAAGAACTCTGTTGCGACCCGGCTACTCGCCATAGCCAACTCACATGGCCTAGTACAACACACCAACGCCCCCACTCACACTGCACGTCACACTCTCGACCTTATATTCACTAAATCCACCACCATTGCAGACCTCGACATCGCACCATTTCCACCCTCAGACCATTACCTTCTCGCCTTCAACCTCCTCACGGAAGGCACCTCCAAACTACCCGCCCACCCACCTGGTCGATGGCAGCGAGACCTACGCAAGCTCAACCCTGGCGTCCTTGCTGACTCCCTCCATGGCCTATCCTCCACTCTCCCCACCCTAACCTGTCCTAATCTTGCTGCAGCTCAGTATCACCAAATTCTCTCATCAGCCCTAGAGAGAGCTGCTCCACCAATATTCCGCCGCAACCGACCCCCTAACCCCCAGCCCTGGCGCACTACCCATACTCGCAACCTCCAGAGGGAAACACGCGCCACTGAACGAAAATGGCGGAAAACTCGACTAAACCAGGATTTCCTACAGTACAAAACTAACCTGCAGCAGTTCCACACTGCCCTTGCTCATGCGAAGCAGGAATACTTTACCAAGCTCATCGGAGCACAAGCTTCCAATCCCCGGCGTCTTTTTAGCACCTTCAACTCCCTGCTTAAACCCACCCCCCCACCTTCTGTTTCCTCCCTCTCTGCCACAGATTTAGCCACCCACTTCACCAACAAAATGGTCTCCATCCATCAGGAAATATCCAATCTTCAATCTTCACCTCCCACCTGCTCACAACCTACTCCTTCTCCACCCTATCCTCCCCTCACCTCCTTCACTCCTACTACCACTGAGGAGGTCAACCACCTACTGCAGACTTCCCATACCACTACCTCCCCCCTTGACCCTATCCCTTCTGATCTACTTCAGCCTCACTTCACGGATCTGGCCCCAGTCCTCACTACCATGTTTAACCTCTCCCTATCCACAGGCACCTTCCCCTCAGATTCCAAGCAGGCCACTGTACTGCCTCTGCTCAAGAAACCCTCCCTCGACCCCTCGCTACCCTCCAACTACCGCCCGATCTCCCTCCTCCCCTTCGCCTCAAAACTCCTTGAGCGTCTGGTTCACAAACGCCTGACCCAGTACCTCAATGCCAACTCACTACTAGACCCACTGCAATCTGGATTTCGGCCTGCCCACTCAACCGAAACGGCTCTCACAAAAGTGGTCAATGACCTTGCCTTAGCTAAAGCTGAAGGTAAATACACCATTCTCCTCCTCCTTGACCTTTCAGCAGCTTTTGATACAGTAGATCATCCCCTACTCCTCCAGTCCCTCCAATCCATGGGCATTCACGATCTCG
The DNA here is from genome assembly GCF_040937935.1 of Hyperolius riggenbachi. NCBI lineage: Eukaryota > Metazoa > Chordata > Amphibia > Anura > Hyperoliidae > Hyperolius > Hyperolius riggenbachi. The sequence continues at coordinate 206,589,829 of NC_090648.1, forward strand.
CCCTGACCTGGCTTTCATCCTACCTCTCCAACCGCTCCTTCACGACCTCCTTCAATGAGTCCTCGTCCACCACCAACCACCTCTCAGTGGGAGTCCCCCAAGGCTCGGTCCTTGGCCCCCTACTGTTCTCCCTATACACATCCTCCATTGGCAAGGTTATCTCCTCCATGGGTTTTAACTATCATCTGTATGCAGATGACACCCAAATCTATCTCCACACCCCTGACATATCCACCACTACCATGGACAAGGTCTCCTCCTGCCTATCTGCCATCTCCTCCTGGATGTCCGCTAGGTTCCTAAAACTAAATCTAGACAAAACGGAATTTATGATCTTCCCACCCCGGTCATCCCTGGACCTCCCAGATGTGCAGGTCACTGTTAACCACACTACTATTCACCCTACCTCTCAAGCCCGCTGTCTGGGTGTCACCCTGGACTCCGCACTCTCCTTCACTCCCCACATCCAAAACCTCACAAAGTCCTGCAACTTCCACCTTCGTAACATCTGTAAGATTCGCCCTTTCCTGACCCCTGCCACCACCAAACTCCTCATCCATGCCCTCATAATTTCCCGCCTCGACTACTGCAATGCCCTTCTGTCTGGACTCCCTAAGACCCGAATAGCCCCACTGCAGTCCATCATGAATGCGGCTGCCAGAATTATCCACTCCTCCCATCGCTCCACCAGGGCGGCTCCCCTCCGTGAATCCCTCCACTGGCTTCCTATCCAGTCCAGAATCAGATTCAAGATATTGTGTCTGACCTACAAATCCATCCACAAAACCTGTCCAACCTACATTTCTGATCTTACTCAGAGATACACACCAAGCCGCTCACTCCGCTCCTCCAATGAACTTCGCCTGACCGTTCCCTGCATCACCCAGTCCCATGCACGCCTCCAAGACTTCTCAAGAGCCGCTCCGACACTATGGAACTCCCTACCTCCACCCATTAGGGCAGCCCCCTCCTTCAACACCTTCAAGAAGGCCCTCAAAACTCACCTTTTCACTCTTGCCTACCACCCCTCACAATTGCTCTAAACCCACAGCCGAACTCTGGTCCCCTACCTCTCGTGTCCCTACCTCTCCCTCTAGATTGTAAGCCTTTGGGCAGGGTCCTCACTCCTTTTGTGTCCTACCTGATCATGCACCTCTATTACTGTGCACCCATGCTATGCATTTGAGTGAACCTAACTTGCCTAACTCCATGCTCCCATCCAGTGACTGACTAAGCATTACCTTGTACTCATACTGTGCTGTGTGATCTGGTTTTCTTGTATTCCTGTATTGTCATTTTGCTGTTTGTCACCCCTAAATATTGTCTGTAACCTAAATTAATGTCCAGCGCTGCGTAATATGTTGGCGCTTTATAAATACAACAAATAAATAAATAAAAATGGTGATGGTGATAAGGTAAAACAACAAGCAAGGGAATAATTGCCATCGGTAAGTATAAAGAAGCATAGTGTTAGGTCTATGAAGGGTTGTATTAGGCATGGGGGAAGGGAAGTGTTAGAATTAGCAGCAGTGACGTTAGTACAGGTTTAGCAGTAGTAAGTAGTCATAGTAAGAGGGGTATTGCACCTGTAGCTGCAGTGATTAGCGGTAGTAGGAGGAATAGTATTAGGGGCAGTGGTAGGAGGAAAGCTAGTGTTGTAAGGTAAGGGATTAGGCGTAAGCCATAGCCTATTAACATTATAATGGTAATATTAAATTATCAATATTATACGGTCTTCTGCTTGAGGTGAACTCACTAACATAGAAACTAAATGTATGCATAAATCAATGCTCTACATACCATGAATGACAAATAATGCAGAATATTAGTTTTAACCTGTTCACAATGCATTTTTTTTAAAGGATACCTAAGGTGATATAGGACATGATGAGATAGACATGTGTATTTACAGTGCCTAGCACACAAATAACTATGGTGTGTTCCTTTTCTTCTTTCTCTGCCTGAAAGAGTTAAACATCAGGTATGTAAGTGGCAGTTCCTGTCTGTGACTGATAAGAAATTACAACTATAAAAACACTTTCCCTCAGAAAATGCCTTCTGAGAGCAGGAAAGAGATAAAAAGGGCCAATAGTTCATAGATTTTAGCTCTGAGCGTGTCATTGAGCAAAAATAATAAAACAGTACATATTTAAAAAGTAGATTTAAATATAAACTAAAACTGACTCTTAAAAGGACTCCTAAAAAGTAATTGTCAGGAGGCTGAGGATAGATACAATGGTTTATTTCATTAGTTTATTTTCACTTCGGGTGTCCTTTAATCATAAAATGTAAATTTAACCTATATTTAACATGGATATAGAATAGGGAAAAGATTATTCTAGAGTTTATCCTGCATATTCAATCAGCAAAGTTCAATCTCATTTTAATTGTGCTCATGTATATCAATGTAAAAAAAAAAAAAAACCTACATGTGGCATTCTTGCATGTGGATTTGGCTTTTCCCGCTCACGGTTTACAAAAATACATGCTAATGTGTGTCAGAAAAGACCACCTATATACATGTGTAGCGTGTATAGGTCCTATTCCTTTCATCCCAAACCACTGTCAATTGATTGTTTCAGGTGACAAAGCACTGCACAGACACACTGGTTTGCTATAGCTGTTCAGCCTGTTCTGGTCCACAAGGAGGGACATGCAGTGCCGCACAGCAAAAGAAGCAGCATGTCTTTTTATTGATATTGACGCATCACTAAATGATGTTGTGGGACAGCTGTCCTGACTTTATGCACAAACTTCTGGTCCATCATTGTTTATTAGCACTAACATTTTGGCTAGCTGAAAACAGAGGTTAACTGAACTGAATCACTCCTTACTGGGACACAGAATGCAGCAATTCAGGGCAACAGATAGAATACAATGAAGCAACCGGTTACTTTTGCCCCTGTGGCCTACAAAAATTCATATAGAGCTATAGTTTACAGGCTTTAAAGGGACTCCAAGCTCAGAGTAAAAATAAAATTTGAACTTACCCGGGGCTTTCTCCATCCCAGCCCGGGACGTCCCACGCCGGCCTCCTGGCTCTTCTCCCGGCGGCTGTCCGCATACCGCGGACAGGCCGGTCCCCCGGGCGAAACTGGCGAGTGTCGGGCCTTCAACTTCCGTATACGTCACACGCCGGCCGCCGCGCGTCATGACGGCGGCCGGCGTGACAGCACGGCGCATGTGCGATTCAACCGCGCATGCGGCGTGCTGTCACGCCGGCCGCCGTCATGACGCGCGGCGGCCGGCGTGGGACGTCATTCGTGACGTATACGGAAGGAGAAGGCCCGACACTCGCCAGTGTCGCCCGGGCGACCGGCCTGTCCGCGCTATGCGGACAGCCGCCAGGAGAAGAGCCAGGAGGCCGGCGTGGGACGTCCCGACCAGGGCTGGGATGGAGAAAGCCCCGGGTAAGTTCAAATTTTATTTTCACTCTGAGCTCGGAGTCACTTTAATTACACAGAATTACAAATCTATTGACTACCTGCAATAGATGTGCAGAGCTCCACAATTGTGGACTAAAATACACAACATGCATTCAAAACAGGTACAGCAAAGGAGGACGTTCGCTTCAGTATAAATAATATGTGCACAAATTATTCCCTACTAGACTTCCCCACGGCGGTGACGGGTTCTCTCGGGGAAGACCTATTGCTAGTCTAACGATAAAAACACGATTTTTTCCTAGTGCTGCTAGTCATAAAATGGTATACACAGCTAGCTGCATCCATGTGCATCAATTTGCATTCAAATTATAGATTAGGACTAGTACATGATTTGCATCTGATTTGCATTCAAGGCATGTATTTAGCCCTGTGGGGCTCTGCATGCCTCTGTTGGGTCTACAATTCAGTTGCAGCCTATGAGCACTGTCATTTTTTTGATGTCTGTTTGAGAGAAATGTGTATACCATTTTATGACTAGCAGCACTAGGAAAAAAATCGTGTTTTTATCGTTAGACTAGCAATAGGTCTTCCCTGAGAGAACCCGTCACCGCCGTGGGGAAGTCTAGTAGGGAATCATTTGTGCACATATTTATACTGAAGCCAACGTCCTCCTTTGCTGTACCTGTTTGGAATGCATGTTGTGTATTTTAGTCCACAATTGTGGAGCTCTGCACATCTATTGCAGGTAGTCAATTCGGGTGCAGCCTCTGTTTGGAAGCGCAGCCAATGTCTCCTGCTGTACAAAACTTATGTAAGTATACTTTTGGCTAGCTGCATCCATGTGCATCAATTTGCATTCAAATTATAGATTAGGACTAGTACATGATTTGCATCTGATTTGCATTCAAGGCATGTATTTAGCCCTGTGGGGCTCTACATGCCTCTGTTGGTCTACAATTCAGTTGCAGGCTATGAGCGCTGTCATTTGTTTGAAGTATATCAGTACTAATAACAGTAAAATGTAGGCAATACAAATTACCAATATTTTACTATGCACCTATCACCTTAAGCCTCCATTGTAAGTGACTAACTTTAAAGGACTTCCAATGTGACAAATTAAACAGATTTTACTCACCTGGGGCTTCTTGCAGCCCATGGCAGCCGTCTTGTGCCCTCACCAAAGCCCCCGTCCTCCGCGTTGTCCTGCTGGTCGCCGGTAAAGATTGCGACCCCCCCCCAGCAGGTCTTCTGTGCCTGCGTGGGCATTCCTTCCCCTCGCGTTCATGTTATCTGGCGCATACTACGGCTGCGCACAACTATAATATACGGCAGATCACGAGAACACGAGGAGAAGGATTGTTTGCGCAGGCTACGAACCGCCGGCCAGGTCATGATCTTTACCGGCAGACACTAACCCCACCAAGTAATACCTAACCTTAACGTCGGCTGACTAAACAATCTATAGTTGTAGCCGATTGGCTACTGCATAAAGTTTAATGGTTGAAGTCAAGCTGCTATTATTCACATCGGGCACCCAAATAAGTGGTTGGGCACCCGTCTACGGAAAGTTGACAGGCATTTATGACCTGTTTGCAGATTGCAGTGCTGAAATGACCCGATTCACTGATTAGGAAGAAAACCTCTCAAAATAGTGGTATGCAATTTGTAGTTTTCATTCAATACAATCAATATTGTATAAAACCTGCCCGTCCAAGGCTTACTAAAATATAAAACTGGATTCAGTAACCCCAGAGAAGAGACAAATCTAATGAACTACGTTAAGACGATGGAGTAAAACAGGAACAAAAGGTTAAATTGGGAAAACTGGTAAATAGATTCTTTTGTGTCAAATTCTGATACATTATCAGACAATAAAATGCTGTTATCTTGAAGTAAAATCTTTGAAGTATCCCGAAATGTTGTTGTGGAACAAAAAGATCATCAGTGAAATGGTGACACTGGATGACAAAAATCAATAGAAAGAGGCTGGGGGGTGGGGGGGGGGGGCATGGGATTACGGAGTACACAGATCAGATCAAGAATACATTATTGCTTAACGGACCATCACATCAGTATTTCTGTCTGTTTGTTCCCTCTGGATACTCCAATATAGATGCTCGCTAATGCAGTCTCACAACATATTTCACTATCTCCCCAGCCTATTCCATTCATCAGCAGCACAGACAGAGTTAATTCCGGTTAAATGCTGCATTACTATTTGAATTCTTATCATTAGTTACTCCAGAACACACTGCAAGCAAACAGAAATGTAATTTGTAATGGGGAAAGAGACAATTGAGATCTATAATATACGATTTCCCGTCTATGTTGCAAAATTGCGCAATCAAGGTACTTGTTACAGACGTATTTACTGTTAGAACATAAAGAATTCATAAACTTACTGTTACAGAGCTCATTTCTTGAAATGACAACAATTATGCTAGTTCAATTATTTTGCTTACAGCTGTATTTATAGATTACCATTAAGACATCTTGAAGAATTATGTACTTAGAATCTGTTCATTGTTGGTGTATATTAAAGCACACTGCATGACAAAAAAAAAAAAAGAAAAGTACTCTGAAAAGCACTTTTTCTAGAGGTTTGTGTGGTCCCGTAACTAAAGTTTTGTTAAAAAATAGTTATCGTTTTTTCCCCCCCAACAATGTTAGTTTATAATTTATTTAGTCAGTGTTTGTCCATTGTAAGAGCTTTCCTCACCCTGATTTGATTTTTTCTGATTTCTGAAATTTATTACTAATAGTGACATCTTTAGTCCTGTCGGGAGAGAATTCCAAAGCCAGTTAAAATAATGCTCTAGGAGGAGAATTCCACATAGCTAAACAGCCTAAGCTAAGCATCAACATCATTAATGTGTAAGTGGGTATCCTGAATAATTTACTGCATTCTTCTATATGTTAGCTACAGTGCCTCTTTCACATAGACCTGTTATTACGGATACCAGCCTTGCTTTAAGTTGTTGGCATGTCAAATCTGCAATGGCTGGATTTGATTTAGTTTGTGGCCTATGGCTAAAGACATTCTTTACAGGGATAAGGGGTGCAGAGGTAAATATTACAGATTGGGAAGAGAAATGGAACATTTCAGAAGCATACATTTCAAGTAGAAATCACCAATCACCAAACTAGCCCGAGTAGAAGTTTTTTTTTTTACCATCCATATTGGAGATAACTGTCAGCATTTTAAGATAAAAGCTTAAAATCAATAATGCAAGTAATACTGCATCAATGATTGGGGTCCCAGTCAAGCACATCATCATTTCAAAAGGAAACCTATAGTTTGAGGACAAATTTACACCTGGCCATTGTGTTTGCGGTGTGATGCTCTACCCCATTGCACCGCACCAAATATTCAAATGACCCTGTGGCAGAGTGCGCTGACGGGGTCATATGCATAGCCATGCTCCCCCCGCAACGCCCCTCGCCCAGTGATGTACCCCCTACTGGACAGGAAGTAGGTCACTGAGAATCCTGGGTTTCTTTGTAGTATTCCCATCGTTCTGTGCATGTGTGCTGCTGCCAACATATTTAATATTTCTGCTTCACTTTCATTACTTTGGTCACAACAGAAGTCCGACGGTAACACACTGTTGACTTTGCGGCAGGTCGATGGCCGATTGGGCACTTGCAAAATGACACCGTATGTGTGCTAGGCCCCATTGTCTTGCTTTGTTGTGTTACCTTGTGGTAAAAGAGGGTAATGCAGCGCACACTTGCAAGGCAGGTGTAATAGGGGCCTCAAGAATATGGAAGTGTCCTGAATATCTTACTTGATATTGGAGGTTAATTTTAATTTTCCGCTCCTAGGGTGAAGTAATTTACCAATACTATTATATTGGCATAGCCAAAAGGTAGTTTATATGTAAATTAATATTACTTAGCCCGGTTTCTTGTAATATATTACATTGTTATTTATGCAGTTTTACTATCCGGCTCTTAAATCTCCCTCCCCCAGTAAAACCACCAATCGGTGTCCTAGTGGGCGGAGTTAACGGCGGACCTGATGGGGAACATGTAAAAAAACACACGTATAAGCACACAAGCCCAATACCTGTATCAAATCTCCATATGTTGCCAAACACCGCTAGACGCCACCTCCATGCGCCCCAGCGAGAGTATACGCGCCAGTAGGCCCCTCCTCTATCCTTCAAAGAGGACCAATGGGGCTGCTGCACGCTGTAACAACGAGACCGTCCCGTCTCGTAACCACCTGCGTTCCACAAGCCGACTTCCTGTCGGCAAACCGGATATGACGCTACGGGACCCGAACGGTCTCCGTAGCAACCACAAACACAGCACACAGCGCTGTGATAGGCTGAAATCCGTCCCCTTAGCCTCCGCAAGCACGCGGAAACAGGGGGCACAAAAATAAATGCACAAATGGAACAGTAGGATAGAGTAAAGGGGCCATAAGGCATCCAGTACTCTGTTCAAGAGTAGGATAATATCCCACCCAAAACTAATAGCCAACATATGAGAAACCACAGGCAAAAGACTTATATACTTCACCCAATACAGGTCAGCCGAACCACCGTCCAGGAAATCTAAAAACAAGACAAAATAAAAAGCAATTAGGCTTATCTCAAATATATAGATACAATGTTTGTAACAATCAGACAGTAAAAAAGTAGCTGGGACAGAAAGGGGACATAAACTGGAAAAAACAGTTCAACGTGCATGGACACAGAAACCTAAATCATATTCCCGATTAAGCCCGCCCGGTTCAAGAGTACCGAGCCGCCTAATCCAGAACGCCTCCCTCCTGCGTAATTCAGTCTCCCTACTACCACCCCTCCAGTCCGGTGGGACAGAATCAATTACTGTAACCTTTAATTGAGATACGGAGTGTCTGAGGGCTGAGAAATGTTCGGAGACCGATAGGCCCTGCGTTTTATGCCGTATAGCCGATTTATGCGAAGAGATCCGATCTTTGAGCCGTTGCGTCGTCATCCCCACGTATGCCAAGCCACAAGGGCACTTCAGCATATAAACGACATAAGTCGAGTCACATGTGTATAAGCGATCGAGGTTAAACGAATTTCCACGTGAAGGGTGGGTAAACTTGTTCCCCTTCAGAACCATACCACACATGTGACACCCCAAACAGGGGAACATGCCAATACGTCTACCCTCAAGACGTGGCCGTCTCTTAGGTGTCACCTTGTCACGTATGGTAGGGGCCCTCTTAAAGGCCATCATGGGTGGATATCGGAACTCCAACACCTGCGGAAAGCCATCAGTGAGGACCCGCCAGTGCCTGCGAATCACCCGTGACACCATGTCACTGCAGGCACTGAAGGTCGACACGAATGGCATACGTGGGCCGATCCGGCTCTTTTTTCTTTCACCTGTACGAGGCAATAAAGTATGTGGTGGATAGCCCCTCCTCCGAAATTTCTCAGACATCTCTTCTCTCCTAAGTCTACGACTGGATTCCTTGCTCACTATTCTATCTATTCTCCCAAGCTGGCTTAGGGGAATACTTTCTTTGGTTGACAAGGGATGAAAGCTTCCGTAATGCAGCACTGAGTTACGGTCAGTGTCTTTGACATACAAATCAGAAATTAGCACCTCCCCTTCCCTAGTGATCTGCGTATCAAGGAAAGATATACTATTATGATCACTATGAGATGTCAGCCTTATGTAGGAACAGCAGCCATGTAATTGGGCGATAAAATCCAAAAGGGTCCCACGTGGCCCCCTCCATATGCAAAAGACGTCATCAATATAACGCCACCAGCACAAAGCGTGCCGGTGGAATAGTGCATTGTTGTAAACAAAGGCCTCTTCATAGAGGCCCATGTACAAATTAGCATAGGAGGGGGCCACGTTAGAACCCATCGCCGTACCTCGGCGCTGTACATAATACTGACCCTTAAATTCGAAATAGTTGCACTTCAAGACTATCTGTAGGAGAAACAAAACTTTCTCTGAGCGACTGACAGATCAGTCCTAGTCATCAAAAACCAATCTACTGCCTCTACACCCCCATCATGCGGGATGGAGGTGTAGAGGCTTTCTACATCCAGAGTAACCAAAAGAACCTCCTCTCCGGGCAGACTAATCCCCTGTAGCTTATTCAGGAACATAGTAGTATCTTTCAAATAGGATGGAATGGACTGTACAAGAGGCTGTAAGATGGAATCTAGAAACCTGGCCAGGGGTACGAATACAGAACCCACCCCGGCCACAATCGGCCGGCCAGGGGGGTTCTGTAGACACTTGTGTATCTTGGGGAGTGTGTACAGTTTGGGGGTTGAGGGGAATTTCTCCTTTAGAAAGGTCAATAAACCAGGATCGATCACATTCTCTTTTAAAGCATCAGACAATACATCCTCTATTTGTCGCTGAACCTCAGGTAATGGGTCTCCAAACAGTAACCCATACACCCCAGAGTCCGACAGTTGACGTGATATTTCAGCCTCATACATTGATGTGTCCATCACCACAACCGCCCCACCTTTAACTGCAGGGCGGATGGTGATGGAGACATTCTGTTGCAATCCAGCTAAAGCTTCCCTCTCTGCTCTTGTTAAATTATGGTGGACAAAACGTTCACCCCTTCTATATTCCCCCTCCATTTTTTTGATGTCCTCTTGCACCCTAGCAACAAAGTTCTCGATAATTGGATGACTTGGGGGGAGGAATGTACTGGGGTTCCTAAAACCCAATTCCTTGAGTCTAAAGCATCCGTCATCATCATTTCGTATAGTAGATGGAAATGGGGGTAGTGACAACTCCATAAACTGTGGAGAAGGAGGGGGCACCGGGGGGGGAGGCGTCGCAGGAGGGGACTCCACCAAGAAGAGATTGAGCCCTCGGGTTCTACGTCAGAGGAAACTCCGTTAGAATCTTTGGTGGTAAATATTTCCTCCTATACGCTTTCCTCAGATGAAATTCAGGTGTTGAATTTGGGACTGTCTTTTTGTCCGACCTTTCCCACCGATTTTTTCAAATTGGACCAGGAACTGTTTCGGTTCTTTCGGAACATTAAACTGAAACATTTCTTCTCTTGTCTACCCCCATTTCCATCTACTATACGAAATGATGATGACGGATGCTTTAGACTCAAGGAATTGGGTTTTAGGAACCCCAGTACATTCCTCCCCCCAAGTCATCCAATTATCGAGAACTTTGTTGCTAGGGTGCAAGAGGACATCAAAAAAATGGAGGAGGAATATAGAAGGGGTGAACGTTTTGTCCACCATAATTTAACAAGAGCAGAGAGGGAAGCTTTAGCTGGATTGCAACAGAATGTCTCCATCACCATCCGCCCTGCAGATAAAGGTGGGGCGGTTGTGGTGATGGACACATCAATGTATGAGGCTGAAATATCACGTCAACTGTCGGACTCTGGGGTGTATGGGTTACTGTTTGGAGACCCATTACCTGAGGTTCAGCGACAAATAGAGGATGTATTGTCTGATGCTTTAAAAGAGAATGTGATCGATCCTGGTTTATTGACCTTTCTAAAGGAGAAATTCCCCTCAACCCCCAAACTGTACACACTCCCCAAGATACACAAGTGTCTACAGAACCCCCCTGGCCGGCCGATTGTGGCCGGGGTGGGTTCTGTATTCGTACCCCTGGCCAGGTTTCTAGATTCCATCTTACAGCCTCTTGTACAGTCCATTCCATCCTATTTGAAAGATACTACTATGTTCCTGAATAAGCTACAGGGGATTAGTCTGCCCGGAGAGGAGGTTCTTTTGGTTACTCTGGATGTAGAAAGCCTCTACACCTCCATCCCGCATGATGGGGGTGTAGAGGCAGTAGATTGGTTTTTGATGACTAGGACTGATCTGTCAGTCGCTCAGAGAAAGTTTTGTTTATCTCTCCTACAGATAGTCTTGAAGTGCAACTATTTCGAATTTAAGGGTCAGTATTATGTACAGCGCCGAGGTACGGCGATGGGTTCTAACGTGGCCCCCTCCTATGCTAATTTGTACATGGGCCTCTATGAAGAGGCCTTTGTTTACAACAATGCACTATTCCACCGGCACGCTTTGTGCTGGTGGCGTTATATTGATGACGTCTTTTGCATATGGAGGGGGCCACGTGGGACCCTTTTGGATTTTATCGCCCAATTACATGGCTGCTGTTCCTACATAAGGCTGACATCTCATAGTGATCATAATAGTATATCTTTCCTTGATACGCAGATCACTAGGGAAGGGGAGGTGCTAATTTCTGATTTGTATGTCAAAGACACTGACCGTAACTCAGTGCTGCATTACGGAAGCTTTCATCCCTTGTCAACCAAAGAAAGTATTCCCCTAAGCCAGCTTGGGAGAATAGATAGAATAGTGAGCAAGGAATCCAGTCGTAGACTTAGGAGAGAAGAGATGTCTGAGAAATTTCGGAGGAGGGGCTATCCACCACATACTTTATTGCCTCGTACAGGTGAAAGAAAAAAGAGCCGGATCGGCCCACGTATGCCATTCGTGTCGACCTTCAGTGCCTGCAGTGACATGGTGTCACGGGTGATTCGCAGGCACTGGCGGGTCCTCACTGATGGCTTTCCGCAGGTGTTGGAGTTCCGATATCCACCCATGATGGCCTTTAAGAGGGCCCCTACCATACGTGACAAGGTGACACCTAAGAGACGGCCACGTCTTGAGGGTAGACGTATTGGCATGTTCCCCTGTTTGGGGTGTCACATGTGTGGTATGGTTCTGAAGGGGAACAAGTTTACCCACCCTTCACGTGGAAATTCGTTTAACCTCGATCGCTTATACACGTGACTCGACTTATGTCGTTTATATGCTGAAGTGCCCTTGTGGCTTGGCATACGTGGGGATGACGACGCAACGGCTCAAAGATCGGATCTCTTCGCATAAATCGGCTATACGGCATAAAACGCAGGGCCTATCGGTCTCCGAACATTTCTCAGCCCTCAGACACTCCGTATCTCAATTAAAGGTTACAGTAATTGATTCTGTCCCACCGGACTGGAGGGGTGGTAGTAGGGAGACTGAATTACGCAGGAGGGAGGCGTTCTGGATTAGGCGGCTCGGTACTCTTGAACCGGGCGGGCTTAATCGGGAATATGATTTAGGTTTCTGTGTCCATGCACGTTGAACTGTTTTTTCCAGTTTATGTCCCCTTTCTGTCCCAGCTACTTTTTTACTGTGATTGTTACAAACATTGTATCTATATATTTGAGATAAGCCTAATTGCTTTTTATTTTGTCTTGTTTTTAGATTTCCTGGACGGTGGTTCGGCTGACCTGTATTGGGTGAAGTATATAAGTCTTTTGCCTGTGGTTTCTCATATGTTGGCTATTAGTTTTGGGTGGGATATTATCCTACTCTTGAACAGAGTACTGGATGCCTTATGGCCCCTTTACTCTATGCTACTGTTCCATTTGTGCATTTATTTTTGTGCCCCCTGTTTCCGCGTGCTTGCGGAGGCTAAGGGGACGGATTTCAGCCTATCACAGCGCTGTGTGCTGTGTTTGTGGTTGCTACGGAGACCGTTCGGGTCCCGTAGCGTCATATCCGGTTTGCCGACAGGAAGTCGGCTTGTGGAACGCAGGTGGTTACGAGACGGGACGGTCTCGTTGTTACAGCGTGCAGCAGCCCCATTGGTCCTCTTTGAAGGATAGAGGAGGGGCCTACTGGCGCGTATACTCTCGCTGGGGCGCATGGAGGTGGCGTCTAGCGGTGTTTGGCAACATATGGAGATTTGATACAGGTATTGGGCTTGTGTGCTTATACGTGTGTTTTTTTACATGTTCCCCATCAGGTCCGCCGTTAACTCCGCCCACTAGGACACCGATTGGTGGTTTTACTGGGGGAGGGAGATTTAAGGACTTTGCACAAGGGTGTTTGCTATGGCTACTGCAATTTGATAAAGGGCTAGGCCCGAAACAGCGACTGTCATTGTACTGCCACTTCATATGCAATAAAAGAGCTTTATACTAATTTATCCAAGTGGTGCCGGTCTCTTTGGAGAAAAGCTGGTGTTGGTGCGTCCCAAGGGACACTGGGACGAAGACCGTGGCACACTGATCGCTACTCAGTTTTGTGGTGCTCCTCCTATGCTACTTGACTATCCGGCTCTGTACAACTTTTGTATTTTTCGTATAAGCTGTATATTTTCAAAAGTTTAATAAAAATGAAAGTTGAAAAAAAAAATTGGAAGTTTATCTTTATTTAAAAATGCGGTTTACCTAGAAGTTGTGCTTATCTAGCCCTACTGCGGCATGTGTCAGATTCCAGTCATTGAGGGCTATATCCATGCCAGTGTTTAGGATGGACTGCGAAATGGAGGAATGTGTTATACTTGATAAACCACACATTTCCCGATTCAGACCCAATTTGGCTCAATTTGAGCCAAAAATGTATGAGGACCTCACATTGACATCCCTGGTAAGGCCTTGGTAGACTCACAAGCTGTTCAAAATTATTGTATTTTCTAAAGTTTAAAAATAAATGATACTGCACACCAATTGGAAATGGCCCACAATTGTTTTATCAGTTGTTAAAAAAATTGAATGTGTTGGTAAATGTTGACTAGTCCTGGACAGGTGTGGCAAATTACCAATTTATCCATGGGAACTTGCGTGAAACAAAATGCCCAGGAAAAAAAAAAAAAGCAGTGGGACAGTGGAGGAACGGTTGAGCACAGAGTCACATTGAGGTAGCAGGAGGACTTCAGGGGGCTAGTAAGTAAATGGGAAATTTTCTTTAGGTTCACTTTTGCCACTTCAGCCTGCACAAATTAGGCTTTTTGGGGGTTTTACTGGTTTCCAGTAATTACCTTATTTTCTATGCACTTTACAAGAAAATACTTTACGAATATACAAAAAAAAAAAAAAAAACACAACTTCTCCAATTCCATCCCCTATATTTTTAAAATAAACAATGCTGTTATAAATAAAACCCACGCATTGTATTTGCCCAGTTGTACCGGCTATCACAACATTTAAATTATGTTCCTAATGCAATGTATCACGACAATATACTATTTGGAAATAAAGGTGTATTTTTTTCAGTTTTTTCCCCATCAACAACTACGACCCCAAATTCCTGAAATAAAAGTAATCATCATAACATTTTAGAAATGTGTTTATGTTTGATAGATACAGGGGGGGGGGGGGGAGGGGGGGAGGGTCAATAGGCTTTTAATGTTGAATCGATTTTTTTTTTCACTTAAATTGTACATTTTAGTCACTAGATTGCACTACACATTCTCCTGGAAGATACCAGGAAGTGTACGATTTTTTTATTTTACTACTTCCTTACTTTCACATTTATGAATCAACATGCCTTGTGATTCAAAGCATGTTGATTTATTAACAGCAGCTTTGGTTGGCGTGGGTGAACACCTGTTCCCCTTCACCAGTCGATCCTCAATAAGAGCCTGCCGAGAACACAATTGGGTGCACACCCGCCACAATAATGCTGGACGTGCAAATCTGTCCAGACTGCTGCTATGCGGCTCCTGCTGGACGAATGTATTCATCCTGATAGCAGGAACTGGTTAAACTTAGATGTTTCACCTATCAAAGACTATAAATATTCCATTTAGAACGAAGTACAACTGTTTAGCTCATCAGCTTACTTTCTCTCCAGTTTTGCTTTTAGTGAAATTCCACTGAGTACTGCCACAATGGCTTCAATTCATAAACCATCACTGCATGCGGCAATGCAGAAAACAGCTGATTTTACAAAACCTTTCGTGAAATGTCAATTAAGAAAGGCTGTTACCGCATGGCAAGCTGAAATTGCAGACTAGTGTTGTAAATTGCTAACCTGAGCAGTAAATACCTCAACACGTCAGTAAATACTAATTCATAAAGATTACAGCATGTGGTAAAGCCCAGTAACATGTTCGGTATTTACCTACAGATCTGATGTATTGGAAACTAGCTTCAGCATGCAATAGCACAAGACAAACTGAAGCAGAGAGCCAATAGGAAGAGCCTACCCCTCCTGCTACTCTCTCTATTGGCTCTGATATGTTCTCGAGAGGGAAGAGTTTCTCTACCCTCCAGACAGCAAAAGAGAGAGCTGGCACAAAAGAGATTTCCTATACAGCCCTTTAGACAAGTAGCCCTTTAGTTTCAAGTTTGAAGATGCCGAGGAGCAAGTGGGGAAATCATCTAAGTATGCCTGTCTTCTGTTTCTTGGAAGTTCACCTAAACACAGGTTATTAAATAAAATATTAAGAAAGGCAAATAGATTCAGAGGGACTAGGAGCGATCATGCAGGTCTAGTCCATTGTTCTATTCAGTCCATTGACCAGTCAAGCAACATTTAAGTTAGCTGTAATTAGCATTTCAAACGTTTTGTCGTCTGTGTGTACAAGGAGTCTGGGCGACCTTTTGTTTTAATGACACGTCATTCAAACTTCTAGTTTGAATGACAAATCGGGCATAAGATCAGACATGTGTACGCACCTTTAGAGATTCGGGGGATGCCTCTTACTAATGGAAAGCTGTCACTGCACAGTGGGAGTGGGAGAAGTGGAGATAACAACAGAACAGAGACCTAGCCCACAGCTCTTCTACTGTTTACCAAATGTCTTTGTGAATTGAAGCCCTGTTTTTTTTTTGGGGGGGGGGGGGAGGGGGGGGGGTCAAAATTACTGAACTATCACACCTGTGAAAATATTTATGAATTGGCAAAAAAAAGGTCTAAAATACAGAATTCGGTATTCGACCAACCTGATTTATTTATTGTTCAGCCCTTTATGAATTTAAGCCAATGTGTTGCTTTTTAGTGAAAACCCTATTTTGCTCTGCTCAGCATAACAGTGTAGGGTAAGAGCCCAGTCTGACTGAGGGCAGGCACTTGTTCTGTAACTTTTGTCCTTTATATAGGCAGACAAGTGTGAGCATAACGGATATGGAATTCCTCGAAGCTGGGCATGAACACAAATGGTGCATTAAGCCTCATCATATCATTGAGTTCATGTGTACTTATTTCTGTACTTGGCATGATGGCGGACACAGTGCAGGTGTCAGCCAAGCTGGAGACATATAATACAGTGTTAAGATAAGCAGAGATTAGGGGGATTTTCACCACGTAACACATTGAAGCTCCAATGTAATGAGGTTAGAATACATTAAAGTGAATCTGAAAAGCAGAATGGTGAATGGGACTAATCAAGAGTCTCTTACCTTGGGTTCTCCCTTCAAATAAATGGTAATATTCCTAAGAGATGTGGCTTTATACAGTTGCATGTACATCATACAGACACAAGAGAATGTTTTCTTCGAGGATTCTATTCTAGTAGGTCTCATGTATGGTTTTGTTTTTGTTTAATAAGTGGTCAGTAATAGCTTGACTAGTTTTAGCTGTGACAACCTACCAGAAGCCATCATTAACGTCACACCATTTATGTACAGAATAGCATGCAACACCTTTAGAAGACTCGAAAGAGAGCCTAAATGATTAAAAATAGTTTTCTCCTTTCAATACCTAAATTTTTTTTTTTTTTTTTTTTTTTTTTATATAAATAAAAGTGAAATCTGCTAGCAATAAAACTAAAAACAGCAGATGGCAGTATTGAACTCTGTATCTCATAAATACAAAGCACATTTTAGAAATACAACTAAATATCTTCATATAGGAAAATTCTACATAGAGTACGGCAAGTAGAAATGTATGAACATTGAGCGCTGTTGTCACCCTTGTCCTGTAAGCTTCCTTTGGGCACTCTGAGAACACTTGTGCACCTTTAACTCTCAAGAGTAATAGATGTGACATATTTGACCGAATACTGTTCACACCAGTATAATTACCCGTAATATATACAGCAATTAATAGGGCAGAAAATGTGGGAAACAAGTTCAGATTCTGAAAAATTTATGTTGACACTATTATAGGAGAAACTGTTTCAATACACTTAGTAATACACTTAGTAATACAATTTCTTAGCATTCATTATTAAAGGGCTCATTCCACTAAAGGCAATTCAGAGAGATTCCAATCCTCACTACTACTGAAGTCAATAGCCTGCATACAAATGTGTGTGGGGCAAAAACAAAAAAAACGAAAAAAAACAAAACCCCAAAACAAAAAGATGGTACGCATACCCATAGCTACGCATGGCACAACTAAAGGCATTTGGATGCGTAATTGTATCAGAGCAAGTGCCTGGCCGCAAGAGGTTTAATCTTTACCATTTGGTTCAGTTTTGTACACTAGGGGACACTCTAAAGCCTGGTACACACTTAATTCTGATTGGCCAATCAATGACCAATTTTTCCACCTTCATGTAATATGAGGGTCAACAGATATTGAATATTATGAGTAGATTGTGTAGATAAACCCTCATACTCTATGGAGGTGGTAAAATTGTTCAGTGATTGGTCAATCATTATTGAAAGTGTGTACCAGGCTTTAGCAAAATTAATGTTCACTGAATGGTCATTTAATCATCCACTTAAGTATTTCTTGAGTTTCTGATGTTCTGCTATGACTCATAACAGGCCCTCTTTAAGGCTACTTTCCCACCAAGACATAACGTGCCCCTAACGCAACGCATGGTGGTGTTGAATTTGTTAGATTTAGCTGCGTTACGCAGCTCTCAAAGCAGCCGCTCCAGGTTAGTGATAGGAAGTCCGGATCTTTTTAAGGATTCGGATCATTTGAATCGGATTATTGAAAAGATCCGGCTCTTTGAACCAAATCATTTGAATCATTTTACTAGGGAAGCAGACTGGGTGAAATGACTAGCAGGACAGGACTTTCCCTGCACTGTACATAGGCGGACTGGCCTGGGGGGACAGGGGGCG
Source organism: Hyperolius riggenbachi (assembly GCF_040937935.1). Lineage (NCBI taxonomy): Eukaryota > Metazoa > Chordata > Amphibia > Anura > Hyperoliidae > Hyperolius > Hyperolius riggenbachi. The sequence continues at coordinate 206,607,982 of NC_090648.1, forward strand.
ATTGCCCCCCGGGCCGCCTCCTGCACCTTTCATCAGGGCCGCCAGGATGTTTTCCTACTCTTTTTCATAGAAGCTTCTCTCTCCTCCGGCCCAATGCAGTGCGTGTTGGTGAATCTCGAGGTGCTGCTAGGCAACAGAGGTCCTTCCCCCTGCCTGTAGTAGCAGCCAGCCAGTGAAGAGAGAGCAGAGGTGGCTCTCTAGCGCGTCATTTGAAGTGGCCAGGCTACCGGAGGATTTCAGTGCTGCCTGGTGAAATGAACGCAGAAGTTTCAATCCCAGATTCCCAGCGTCCTGCCCCTTGAAGCTGGACGAGACAGGGCACAGATCACTGCAGCCAGACATCAGCGGCTGACCAGACAATGTTCTTTGTAAGCGGACACCTCTCCTCTTCATTTGTTTGCTTTGTTTTGAACTGGCCAGCTCTGTGTACATGTAACCCTTTCACTGCTGCCTGCTAGTTGTAGCTTTTTGCAGCACTGGCTCTTTGGATGCATATTTATATATTCTTCTAGTTTGACTGCACACTGATATACTGTACTATATCACTAACACTTACTACTTTACTTAAAGGACTTCCGATGCACAATAAAAAAAAAATCTCTTTTTTAAATCACGCTTCTCCCGGCCGCAAGCAGCAGTCGCAGTCCCTTGCCGCAGCCCTGGTCCTCTTCAGTGTCCCTGCTGGCCGTCCGCAATGATGTCTACCTGCTGGCAGGGTCGGCTCTTCTGCGCCTGAGTCTGCGTCATCTGGCGCATACTGCTCCTGAGCATTAGTTGTGCACACGCCCAGTATGTGCTAGATGATGTGGACACGCAGGCACAGAAGACCAGACCACCTGGCGGGTAGCCATCATTGTGGACGGCCAGCAGGGACATTGAAGAGGACCAGGGCTGTGGCAAGGAACTGTGACTGCTGCTCGGGGCCAAAAGAAGCCCTAGGTGATTAAAAAATAGATTTTTTACTTTGCATTGGAAGTCCTTTAAAAGAAACCTTAAAGTGTACCTGAGTTGTGTACTGGTGTATTTATACTTACCTGGGGCATCCTCCAGCCCCATGAAGTGCTCCCTCGCTGGCCGCTTTGTTGTCTTGTAATATTACACAACCCCCTCCTGGTAATCTAGCCAGTCGCAGCCAGTCATGCGCTTCTGCACATGCCTGTTTCCCTCACCATTCCCTCTCCCTGCTGTCCTTCTTGTTCCTCTCTGATATCCATTCAGCAGCTGTTCCCTCTGAAAGCTGCATGTGCCTCCTGAATTGCGCTCCCACAGCCGGGAGCATTCTGCGTTTGCGAAGTTGCTAAAAATTGGTACTGCACACGCTGCAAACATTTCCAACTATGGAAGTGTGATCAGGGAGGCATGTGGCCATGCCTGGTTCCTCACCCTCTGCAGGGGCATCAGGCTGAGCTGTCCCTGTGCTCCACAGCCCCCCTTAAGAGTAGTACTCACATGTCCTCGATACAATGGCAAATCTCTCTGCTCTCCTCAAGCTGAGAGTAACTATGGTGACTTTCCTGTCACTTAGCCACCAGGTACCATGGTTACTCCCAGCGCGGCCGGTTCCATGATAAGCGTTCTCCTATCTTCCTCACTGGTACCCCCTACTGCTGGATTATATTGGTCACATCATTACGCGACACCGGCATTAGGAGGGAGCAGGCAAAGGAGGACGCTTATCATGCAGGCACCCAGGAGTAGGTGAGTAGACTGCTGCTCTTCCCGCTGCGGGGAGTGGGGAACCAAAGGAGCCACAGTGGGGGGAACACAGGAGCCATGGGGGTGGGGCACAGGGGGAACAAGAGTGACACAGGGAAAAAAAGGAACAAGAGACATGAGGTGACACAGAGGGAGACAAAAGAGACAGAGGGGGACCAAAAAAGGCACAGGGGGAATAGGTGACATAGAGGGGGACAGAAGAGGCACAGAAATGAGTGTTCTGACTTAAGAACAGATTTAGATTAAGAACAAACCTACATTCCCTATTTCCTTCATTAACCAAGGACTACCTGTATTTCACAAGCCACTTTATTAGGTACAGTATGTCTTGCTAGTACTGAAAATATTCTTTTTTTGCCATCAGAAATGCCTTAATTTTAATTCTTTATGGCATTCCTCTGAGATTTTTGGTCCATACTGACATGTCATACAGTTGACTCCACCCACAGCATGACATGGTCACGCCCATTTTTGTCATCTGTCGTTACCCCCCCCCCCCCCCCCCCCCCCCCCCTTCAAGGGCCTCTGGGTTGCATTTTCCCCCCAGGCCAAAAGGTCCCAGTCCTCCCCTGGCACTGTACATTCTGTATGTTCCTGTTTCTTCCAGACAGACATCTACTGTGAACCGAATCTTTCATTGTGATGATCCGGATGATTCGACTCACAAAAAAGATCCGGATCAAATGAACGATTTGTTCATGATCCGGACAACACTACAGTTCCACCACGAGTCTCCACAGTGCAGTGAATATTAATTAGCCATGTGGCTGGCCGTGGAGGAGGGGAGACCTCCTCCTCCAACATTACTGAGCATGTGCAAACAGTCTAACGTGGCTTAGCCCAGTATAACGTACAGCATGCTGCACTTTGTTTAAACGTGCTGCGTTACAATGTAACGTAACATGTGCACTGTGAACAGCACAATAGATTTTACAGTGCTGTGAGTTAGGCTGCGTTACTGGCTGCTGTAACGTGGGACTTTAACATCCCACTGTGAAACCAGCCTAAAGGATAATTGAGGTAAGAGCTGCATTCAAGTTTTTACCTCATCTGCCTCTAACTGTCCTGACCCGGCCCCCAGGGGCCCGTTCAGACTACAAAGTGCGGACCGCAACGCATGCGGACCGCAACGCGTACGAACGCACGCCATCCACGTTCGTATGCGTTGCGTGGCTGATCCCATCACTGAAAAGTGAATGGGACAGCCGCGCGTTTTTGTAAAATCTGCGTGCAGCATGCGTTCCCGGACCGCACAGGTCCGGAACGCATGCTGTGTGAACATCAGACATTGCACTCTATGCAATGTCTGATGTCCTGCATGTCGGCCCCCCCGCATGCGTTTCCAAAACGCATATGGAAACGCGTGCAGTGTGAACGGGCCCTAAGGTTTTCGTGGCCCCAAGCAGACTGTAGGCAGTGGCCCTAAATGGGCATGGCTATCCCGCATAAGTGGGCATGGCCATGACATGTGGGTGGAGCTGGAGGGCGGATTGGGGCGGGGCTGTTTGCGCGGAAAATGGATGTGGGGGTGCTTGAGGAGCGCGCCGAAGGATGGATTTGGCCATGACTTGGGCTATCATTCATAAAGCATTTCAGCATGCGGAAATGCTTAAAACAGCTGACTTTACCGACCACTCGGCAAAGTCAGCATTCATAAAACCTCTTTCCGCATGGTAAAAAATGACACTACCAAGCAGAGTGATAAACCACCGCCTTGTGCGGTGATTATCGGTACAAATGTAGCAAAATGTTAATTCATAAAGATCACCGCAAGCGGTGTGAGGTCGGGAAGTACCGCTCACTCTGATGTGGCGATACCAATGTAAGGGCTGGTGCACACCAAAAACCGCAAGCAGATCCGCAAAACGCTAGCAGATTTTTAAACGCTTTTTTTTATTTTTATGAGGCGTTTTGCTAGCGTTTTGCGGATTGCTGCTGCGGTTTTCAGTATAGTAGATTTCATATATTGTTACAGTAAAGCTGTTACTGAACAGCTTCTGTAACAAAAACGCCTGCAAAACCGCTCTGAACAGGCGTTTTTCAGAGCGGTTTGCGTTTTTCCTATACTTAACATTGAGGCAGAAACGCATCCGAAATCCAAAAAATGCCTCACCCAGGCATTTTTCGTTTCTGCAAAACGCCTGCCGCTCCGGTGTGCACCACCCCATTGAGATAATTGACCAAGCAGATCCGCAGCCGCAAGCCGATCTGAAAACGCCCAAAAAGCCGCTCGGTGTGCACCAGCCCTATGTGAATGGAGACGCACAGACCTCCCAGGCAGCTGCAGCAGAGCGGAACACGGAGAAATGTATCAACTCGGCAGCTTCCGTGTCTCCGCAAGCCTACCGCCTGTCTACCGCCAGCTTAGTTCGGGGAATCTCCGCACTGCTTCCGCACACGGATACATCTTTATGAATGCCCACCCAGAAGTCTAAAAATCCGCCAGCGGTGTTTTCCCGCACTGTTTCTCTTTACCGACAGCCTGTTCATGAATGATAGCCATTGTATGGGTGGAGCTTAACCGTAGCACAGCAAATATAGCCAACTATGACCATTAAATAATAAATGCAGCAACAGTTACCCCAGACACCAGAAAATAAAAAACGCAATTTGTGCAACATTTCAACAGAAAACAAACAGAATTTGGGCCACATTTCAGCAGAAATCAAACGCAATTTGGGCCACATTTCAGCAGAAATGAAACGCAATTTGGGCCACATTTCAGCAGAAATCAAACGCAATTTGGGCACATTTTCAGCAGAAATCAAACGCAATTAGGGCCACATTTCAGCAGAAATCAAACGCAATTTGGGCACATTTTCAGCAGAAATCAAATGCAATTTGGGCACATTTTCAGCAGAAATCAAACGCAATTTGGGCACATTTTCAGCAGAAATCAAACACAATTAGGGCACATTTTCAGCAGAAATCAAACACAATTAGGGCACAGTTCAGCAGAAATCAAACACAATTAGAGCACAGTTCAGCAGAAATCAAACACAATTAGGGAACAGTTCAGCAGATATCAAACGCAATTAGGGCACATTTTCAGAGCTGCAAAAAGAAAAGAATTTACTCACCTGGCACTGGCAGAAGTCTTCTCTCCCCGTCTCCTCTCCTGGCCGGCTCCTCCGGCACGCAGTTACCACGGAGCTCCCTCCCGGCGGCGGCCATCTTCCCGTAGCCCTGCCCTAATCTGCTCTGCCAGCCCCGCGGGGCTGCGGGAAAACCGTGACGTCACGCCGACGTCACTGAGCCGCCGAGGCCCCTACGATCTTGAGGCCCCAAGCGACCGCTTGGTTTGCTTTATGCCTCCCGGCGCCCCTGCCGGCCCCTCCCCTCCCCCATGTCTCCATCTTTTACCTGGAAGCAGCACCGAGCATTACACACCACACCTGCACAGGCATCTTTATTTAAGAAAAAAAGAGAAATTAACTGATCAAGGTTACAGGACAGATTCTACATCCTAATTAGCTCCCCTGTGTGTTCTAGGGTGTAGACTCTACGTCCTGCATTAATTCCCGCTGTCTGCCGTCACCGTGCACGCTCGTGCACACAGTCACGTGAATGGTAAAGTGAACGATTGTTGCTGTTAGCTAGCAACAATCATTCAATAAAGTTAAAAAAAAAAAAGGTTAAAGTAAAAATTTTTTTTTTAAATTCCCCATTAATTTTTAACCCAAACTTAGCCTATTAACCTATTATTAACCCCTACAATACCTAAACCTTTTTATAAACGTTTAATGACTGCCGACAGTAGCGATCGGATGCAATCGCTAGGGCGAAAGTTTCAGACCCCAATGTTCTACAGATGTAACGCTCTGCCATTGCCTAGTGATGCATCTGTACAGCTCTATGCCCCCTGAACCGTCGCCCTAGCAAACACATTCGATCGCCACAGACCCGCAAATTGGGGATAATGGTCCACCACATGCTCAGCTAGAAGTAAAATGTGGCATATGGGATATCAGGAAGGGCCAAATAATTTATTTGTAAATGTTTTATAACTGTGGTATGTGTGATGTGAAAATTAGGAAGGGTGAAAAATGAAAAAATCTTTTCTGCATTTACGCCTAATTTTTCCCCATAAATGGACCATAAAACAAAACAGTTTTGGAAGAAAAATATTACCCCAAAAAAGCCTAGATTATACTGAAAAAACAAGATATGTATCACTAAGATGGCATTGATAATTAAAAGTTACTGCTGTATCAAAATGACACAGCTTAAGTGTCAAAAATGTCAGGAACTTTAAGGTGTAAAAACCGTGGAACGAGAACCAGTTAATAATCATAATTAAAAAAAAAAAGTGGCAGCAATCAGATGCCACCAACAGAAAGCTCTGTTGGTGGCAAGAAAAGGGGGCAATATTCACTTGTGTGCTATGTTATATGGCCATGCAGCACACTATTGTGCTTAATTGTAAAAAATGACCTGGTCACTAGGGGGGTGTAAGCCTGTGGTCCTGAACTGGTTAAAGAAGACCGGTTACGAGTCATAGCAGAGCAGGATACCACTTTCTACATTCATTGGTTTCAGCATTAGAATGCACAAACAGGATGAAAAGGCACCCAGAAAAAGATAAATTAACCACTTGAGGACTCCTCTCCCCCCCCTCCCCACACACACGACACTACATCAAGCCATTTTGTACAGTGCACTTTGACTGCCCCGTAAGAGCTTACTACTCACATTTGGCTGTAGATCACCAACCATTGGGGTGGCTGCAGTAAATGTCCAATTTGGCAGTCTATCTGAATTTTTGAGGCATAGCATGTTGAAAATGTATACATAAATTATCAAATGTATACAAGGCTCTCACAGCTGGTAGACCGATCACAGTCTGTCACCATCAAAACTGATGCATTACATGTAGAGCAGATCATTAAACTCACATACGCATTTAGTGTGCACTGGATGTTTATGTACTCAAATATAAAAAAAAAAAAATCAATACCTTTTTCTCAAGCTGTTACAGAACGACATTAAAAGCTTTCTAGTGTGATGGCCAATGTTTTATAAACAATGTCAAAGTATCTGTTCTTTTTATGTGAAATAAGTACAAGTGAAAGAATCCGCTATACTGCCAACACACGGTTGTGATCCAGGTACTTGGCATCACAGAACAGAACATAAAATGCAATTCTATTATTTTTCCACTGCATTCAATAAGCAAGGGGAAGTCAGCATTAAACGCCAAACCTAAATAAATAAAAAAAAAACAGAAAACGTCCAATAAATGATTAAATTCCACTGCCATCACTGATATAGAGAGGCAGTTCCACCCCACATGTGCTTTGCGGTGGCCCGCCCCCCAGCTCAGCAGCCACAGCCTGATTGGTGGCTACCGAGCTGGAGGCAAGATGCGGCAATGCAGGCGGAGGTCACCAAAAAGCTTTAGCAGACTTCAGAACCATGCCCGCGACTGCATTGCTGAGGAGGGGGGGCGGAGCATCACCTATGAATGAATTGCAGGTGATAAGGATAGTAATTAACCCCAAGACCCCTCCAATCCTGCACCTTTAAGATTGGCATAACCGTCTCAGTGTTTTCATACTGGAGAAATTTTTGTAAAACAGAAAGAGCAGAGACTGCTTATACAGAAATTCGCTGGTGGAAAAGAGCAGAAAATCTTTAGAGAAAGTCAAAATATCCATTATGCAAGTGAAGAAAACAGCAGGATTATGGCCCATGGAGAAAACTAACTGGTGATCTTTTAAAGAACATTTTATATATGCAGCATCAAGCAGAATTATTGGTTTTCGGGAGAAGTTCAATTTATTTTTAAAATGCTCGCAGCTCAGACAAGGAAGCCCACTCTTGCTAGTATTTAGTTTGTTTGAATTGTTAATCCTCAGAGTGCCTGCATTTCCATTATGGAAATCATGAAGGATTTATGGTTCATGAATTAAGCAAAATGGAAGCTTCTACCTAATTGGCTAATCAGGCTGTGTAATAGACCTCAGACAGAGCATGGCTCCCAGAACAAGGAGATCTGCAGATAAGGAAATATTCTCTGCTTGACGCCAATATTCCCTTTCTGCTTGCTTAAAGGACTTACTGCATTTTTGCTTTGGCTCTCAATCCAACATAAAAGCATATTTATCAGTACAAATATCACGTTCTCAAAACAACAATGTAAACGACAGCATCACACAAGCTAAAGCTAATCTCTAATTTGTTGGCAAGGGTTGCAGCATTTTCTATGGCGTTATATATGACGTAAGTCTGATAATTTATGTTTTGTTATAAAACTGGCTATTCCAGTAATGCTGAGTATTTCTTCATAATAGCATGCACTCAGCATATTCTGATTTCTGCAAGAGGAAATTACTGATAGCTTCTTGGCAATAAAGTATACCGAAATTTGACAGGATTAACAAATGTATTCACTTTAAGTGGATTGTATTTACACACTGAGTGCAGGGGGGAAAAAGAAATGCATCTTTTCAAGATTGAGATGGGTACAGTTAAAGTGGAAGGAAAGTATTTTTAGTTTAATGCTGGGCATACACGGTAAGTTTGTTTCCTTATCAATCGAGCCGCTGATGGCTCGATTGATAATATCCGACAGGTCCGATGACCTGCCGGATAGATTCCCCACTCGATCCCCGCGGTCGGACAACAGCGGGGAATCGAGCGGCTGATAAGGCTTGCCCGCGGGGACGAGCGAGAATCGACCCGCGCGCACGAGCGGTGACGCACCGGCCGCTGGCTCGATACCGGCGCATAAACTTACCGTGTATGCCCAGCATAAGACTAAGTAGTGAATGGATAGATTCCAACTTTCATTCATGGTACACAGGTAAGATATAATTTACCATCTCAAATTCAACAAAAAGATGAAAGAAATCTCCATGGAAGTGGAATTACAGTCTGTATAACAAAATACCTCTGGTTTTTGCATATATTATTATCTTGCCTGTTTTTATCTCAAAATAATCAGATTCCCTCTACCTCTACCTGCCTCCATCATGATCCCCCTCAGCTTCCCCTCTACTTTTCGTGGACAATCGGTAGCACCTGTCTTGTTGGGAGTGTGTCGCTGTGTAGCGTCCAGTGCCGAAAATGGCAGCACTCATATCAGCTCTCAGGCTGCTCCTCCAGTTCCACTCTTTTCTGTTCCTGCTATTAGTGTATGTTTTGCTATGTTTGTATTACGTTAACTGTACGTGTATGCTGTAATGCTCGCTGATTTTGCTTTTTATTTTGCTTTTATTGTTTATATGTATGTACCATGCTTAACTGTATACGACGCTCTGCTTAACTGTACGCACAAGCTGTAATGTTGTCCTATGTATGCTTGTCCCATGTCTACGTATGTACCATGCTTAACCGTGCTATTTACTTGTTTTTCATCAACGACCCTGTATGCGCCAAAAACAATTCCGGGTACAATCCACCGTTGTACTTGGCGAAAATAAATTCTGATTCTGATCCTGAACAAGTACACAGTTAACTAGTACTGGAAGCACCCATCTTTCATAATTACAGTATGTACCACCTAGGTTCCACCAAAAAGCACAGCAGCAAGAAATCCATGGAATCTGGGAACTCCCAAAGCTACATCACTCTGATTCCCCCCCTTTACTTTCTTCCAGCTGAGGCTTGGCCAGATGTTTCAATATGACATCAATGCTGGTATCTTGGAAATCCAGGCAAATAAAAAGTGGGGTGGCGAGGTATAGTGAGAGGTGCCCACAACAGTGTTAGTTAGAATGGGGGCAGATGTTGGTGCAAAGAAATAGTACAGTGTAGATGTCCTTAAAGATTTACATTAAAGCCATACTTCGTTATCTAAACCCAAGCAGCACCACCTACACAGCTTGAAACTACCTTCTTAAAATGAATGGCCTTTTGTCATGTGGCCTCTTGTCATAAAGCACTTAATCATAAAAACGATGAGACCTAATTCTGTGTTTAATATCCCTTTATTAAAACACATACAATGTATCAACAAGTTAATTTTCACTTCAGGTTTGCTTTAAAAGAGAACCCGAGGTGGATTTTTTAAACCTTAATAGGATGCAGAGGCATGTTCTGTGCACAATGACATGCCTTTGTGTCCTCTGGTGCCGCTGCCAGTCCCCCCGGCTCTGCTGCTCCCCCTGAAAAATACCGACAGGCTAGCGACAATCTGCTTAACCCTAGCTGTCTGTTTACCTGCAGCTTGTCAATCAGTGTCCTTTGCCTTGCCTCCCCTGTCGCCCCCCCCCCCCCCCAATCAGAAGCTAAGCCGTGACCCAGGAGTCGCTAGCCTGTCTGTATTTTTTAGGGGGGGACAGTAGAGCCCAGGGGTACTGGCAGCGGCACCAGAAGGACACAGGCAGGTCAATGTGCATTGAACATGCCTCTGCATCCTATTATAATTTTAAAAATCCGCCTCGGGTTCTCTTTAAGGCAGGATTTATGGCTGAAGAGGAGAACATATGTCCTCTCTAAAAAGCCGAGTACACACATCAGATAAAAGTCTTTGGAAAATGCAAGATCAAAGACCAATTTTATCACCACCATGTAGTATGAGGGCTAACAGATTTTGATTACTAAAGCTGGGTACACACGATACATCTTTGAAAAGTGAGAGATCAAGTCTGCAGATAATCTTTGTAAAAAAAGTTCAAAAAAAAGACCTCAAAAGAGCAAGACCAAAAATATTTATCTTTCAATCTTTCCCAGTGGATTTGATCTGCAGATGACTGTCCATTAAACAAGGTGTGTATGAGATCTCCAGATGATACAGATTATGAATGCATTTTGCATTAACTGATCTTTTGCACGCGTACAGCATTCTTTAGAGTGATCAGTCTGTCAAACCTTTCTGACAGACATGTGACCGATACAGTCCTCAGTTTGCAAAAGGTTTTCATCTGATGGGTGTACTCAGCTTAAAGGGAAGCTAAACTGAGAAGGATATGGATTTTTTCCTTTTAAAAAATACTACCAGTTGCCTGACTCTCCTGCTGATGTTGTGTCTCTAATACTTTTAGCCACAGCCCCTGAACAAGCATGCAGATCAGGTGTTCTGACTGAAGTCAGACAGGATTAGCAGCATGCTCGTTTCAGGTCTGCAATTCAGCCACTACTGCAGCGATAGAGATCAGCAGGACTGCCAGGCAACCGCTATTGTTTAAACGGAAACATCCATATCCCTCTTAGTTTAGGTTCCCTTTAATAGAATAGACTGTGTAGGTTTGCTCTCATACTACATGGAGGTAGTAAAATTGGTCTTTGATCTTTCATTTTCTAAAGACTTATCCAGGGCCGGATTTGTACTTTCTATCGCCCTAGGCAGTCTGTCACCAGCCCCCCCCCCCCCCCCCCCCCAATATATATTAGTACACAACAAATTCCACCACCGCCCCCCCTTCCCAAGCATAAAAAAAAGAACAGTACCTGAAACTAACAGTACCTGAAACTACTAAAGGAGATGTCATACACCCCACTGTTCCCGCACTGGGTCACTCTCTGCTTGAATAGGTTTCTTAATTCTGCAGGCATGGGCGAGCGTGTCCATACAGATCATGCACAAGTACGGTCTGTGCATGCCCAATAGAACTAAGGCACTTGTGCAAGGCTTTTTTTTTACTTTACTTTTTGTGCACATTACTAGGCATGTGCGGACCTTACTTGTGCAGCCATGCCCAGTACAGATACACTCGCCCACAGTTGCAGTTGCATACTGAAGAAACCTACTCACCACTGGAAAGGTTGAGGTATAGGAAGATACAGGAAGCCCCTGGACTACCCCTTCCCCCTCTATAGAGGCACCACAGCTGCCAGCAAGCCCTACACCTGCTTTATAGAAGTACCACAGCTCCAAGCATGCTCCTTCCCTCCATAGAGGCACCAAAGCTTCCAGCATGCACCTACTCTTCTATAGAGGCACCACAGATCCCATATAGTATTGGATTGTCCCCTAGGGCCTCGAAGATGGCTGCTGGGCCCCCGGAGCCCTTGCAGAACATTTTCAGTGGATCACACTCACCTGTCCGGCCCGCTTGCTCTTCTGTGTGCTTCATCCTTGTGGGCACCTCATCTCTGTAACCTAATGGCGAGTACATACTCCAGTGGACATGTGCATACTCAAGACGGAAAAACATGCAGAGGAGCGTGCTGGCCGGGTGTCTGTGTGCTTTGGTGCAAATACACAGAAGCTCCAGGGGACCATATTTCACTTTGGGAGAGACAAGAGGGAGCGTCACCAGATAGCACTGGGGCCCTGAGGGAAATCACAATACAGTACTACTGTATATGGAGGAGGTGCATGCTGGGATCTGTGGTGCCTCTATGGAAGGGGGGTGGAGAATGCTGGGATCTCTGGTGCCTCCATGGAGGAGAGGAGCATGCTGGCAGCTGTAGTGCCTCTACAAAGGAGGGGGGTTGGAGTGCTTGCTGGGAGCTCTGAGGAGGAGGGACAGGCTGATAGCTGTAGTACCTATATAAATGGGGTGGACTTGCTATGAGAAGTGGTACCTCAATAGAGAGCAAGGGGTCAAATAGGCCACCTAACGCTGTGGGGTGGGGAAGAAGGTGTCAGGACTCAGGAGTAGGACAGGTACTCACATGCATGCAGGCCAGAAAAAGCATCAAGGACACAGACACACCGGGATCTACCAGCTTCCTGCAGCCAGTGAAGGCTGCACAAGAATCCTGCTTCTCCCATGTGAGCTGAATTCCGTTCAGCTGAGCAGTCTCACCTTCCCCCGTGCTGTACGGGAGGGGAGAGGAACAAACAGCTGCCCTGCGTCTCTTCATTTCTGCAGGAAGTCGACGTTCTTCTCCCAGGCAGGCCAGGCTGAACTGCAGGCTCACTTAAGTTGCCTGCAGCTGTAGGATTGCTGCTTCTGCCCACCGGGATCTTCCTCCACGTGTGACTGCAGCCCCGGCCATCCAGCCTTCCTGCACTGTTCAAACGTACTTTCAAAGCACCCGCTGCCCGCCCTATCATTCATTCATTCAGCTCGCCGGTTACTCTCACCTCCACCATTACACAAGCAGCCAGCATGACATGAGGCAGTCAGACCCGCTCCGTCCGCGGCCAGCCGCCCTGCATCAGAGTTTGCAGAGGGCGGCTGCGGACGGACTGGGTCTGGCTGCCTCATGTCATGTTACAGTGCTGGCTGCATGTGTAATGGTGGAGGAGAGTGGATCCGGCGGCCAGAATGAATGATAGCGCGGGCGGGTGGCGGGCGCTTTGAAAGTATGTTTGCTTTTAAATAAAGTAATAAAATGCCCCCCAGCCGCCCCAAACAAGGGTCACTTATATGGCGCCCTAGGCCACGGCCTAGGTGGGCTTGCCAGAAATTCGGCCCTGCTTTTATTGGATGTGCGTACCTAGCTTAAGTACTTCGCAATTAGATGATTATTTTAGGTTTATGACCAGAAGTGGCCATGTTGTGTATATGAAAAATGGGCACCCAGAGATTTGGTTACCCGAAAATAGCCGATGAGAGAATATCTGTAAATTGACAGATTGTACTCTTGTGGTGCTAATGACGAACATAAAATATCAGTAGAGCATACCAATATATTATTACAGCTAAAAATAACCCTATTCTTACATCAAACGCTCTATCAATGCCTAACCTTTACCACTCCCCTGAATGCCTAACCTTAAGCACCCCCATGTGAAACCTCAACTGCCCTCCCCCACATGCCTTACCTTAATGGCCCCTACTCTCAAGCGCCTAACCTTAACCACCACCTACAATGCAAAATACATAAGCGCCTGCATTTGTAGCAGTATTTCGCATTTCAGGCGGCCCCGGAGCCCAAATTTTACCCCCACTGCGGTTTATGGGCGCTAATAGTGGTACCCAAACTTCCTGCTATCAGCCTTGTTATCATCTATCTACATTACACACTGTTCAGTGCCATGGAAGATAGTTGTGCCATATTAACAATCATCTCCACATTAGTACTGTACATTTCAAAGCTTTTAGCAAACAGTACAGTGCAGGGAGTGCCTAACAAGAAATTATAGTGTCCCGTAGCCATTTAATCAGCCCCAGGATTGCAAAATGAGAAATTCATCAGAATATTTGAAAATGAGACAGTCATGATTCTGGGTCTGCTCAAAATATACATGTGTTGCGACGTGATCACAACGGTGCCGAAAAGTCACATTGCACATTTGAATTTTACATAATCAAACCTAACTGCAAATGTAAGTAAAATTGATATAATTCTTCAGTAGTACAGATCTGTGAAATCACTTAATGATCGTGGAAGGACACATTAAACAAAAATATTATTGGTAAGAATATTGATTATTGCCTATGTAAGCACTGATTATGAATGCACACTTGATCTAAAGCTTCAATTCCAGAGATTCGGTAGCAATAGCTGAGCAGTCTTCAGTGGGAAGCAAGGCAGTGTGTAGAATATATTTTCTGTATGGATGGTTTTCCTGCACTGGAAACGCACACGGTCACACTAAAGGGAAGTTAATTATCTATATTATACTGCTGAAAGAACTTGGAAATATCCCACTTGATAGAGAGCATAGTAAAGATTTCAGAGTGATCGCTTTACTTTTAAATCACAGGAAGAGTTTTTGTTTTTTCTCCATGAAAACCTTCATAGGTAATTTTACTGCATCGTTGCCTAAACAAGAATTTTATAATGCATGGAGGTTTATTAGCATCTTTGTGTCTAGTGTCCCTTTATTTGTATTAAAATAAGCTTGAGCAGGTGATAAACTGCAGTTGCATTCCTTTACTTTAGAAAGTATTTTACACATTTTATGGAAACCGGAATAGCTTAATATCTGCAGCATAGCTGGTAATATGCATTCAAAGCAAACGTTTCGATAATTACTATACTTCTTTGAAATGCATTTAAAGGATACCACAACTGAAATGTGACATAATGAGATAGACATGTGTATGTACAGTGCCTAGCACACAGATAACTATGCTGTGTTCCTTTTTTTCCTTTCTCTGCCTGAAAGAGTTAAATATCAGGTATGTAAGTGGCTGACTCAGTCCTGACTCAGACCGGAAGTGACTACAGTGTGACCCTCACTGATAAGAAATTCCGCTTTTTTACCTCTTTCTTGCTCTCAGAAGCCATTTTCTGCTAGGAAAGTGTTTTATAGTTGGAATTTCTTATCAGTGAGGGTCACACTGTAGTCACTTCCTGTCTGAGTCAGGCCTGAGTCAGCCACTTACATACCTGATATTTAACTCTTTCAGGCAGAGAAAGAAAAAAAGGAACACAGCATAGTTATCTGTGTGCTAGGCACTGTACATACACATGTCTATCTCATTATGTCACATTTCAGTTGTGGTATCCTTTAAAGTTTTTTTCAGTTTGTTCTTTTTGATGGTGTTTTTTTTTACAGTGTGTGCGTTTAGCAGTGACCTAGCAATGGAGGATGCAGAGGTAACAACAGCCCCTGGACCAGTGGGCCCTCCTTTGTTGGCGCTTTATTGGTGCTTTGCTGGTTATGCTCACCTCTGTGTGCTTTGATTAGTTGTTACCATTAATAGACTGTTCCCCCTCTGCTTACACCTCTCAGAAGTAGCCGCCCTTGGCAGATTTCGGTGCTACTTTTCAATTGTTATATATAGAGTGCAGAGGGCGGCCCAATGTAAAACTCACACTGGGGCCCATAGTTCCTATGGTGTTCAGTGTGGTACATTGCACTGCACATAATGTGCGACTTGCAAGCTCTTCAGCCATTGAAAGCAGGGAAAGCAGCGTTTGAGGTCACCGATCTTGTGCTGGCTACCCAGCCTAGGGATGTGTTAAGATGGCTGTACATTGAATAATACAATTCTGATTATACATTGAATGAATACTTTAAAGTCAGTGTTCCCCAAACCTGTCCTTGAGGACAGGGTTGGGGAACTCTGCTTTAAGTATTTGCTCATATTACATGGAAAGTGTAAAATTGTACAATGAAAATTGTATCATTAATGGGCACCTTTAGACTAAAGTGTACATTTATGTGCCCACAGACGATTCTTCAGTGAAGCTGTAGACGCACAGAGCTTTCTGAGAGCTTTTCGGAGGGCTCATTTCCACTATCGCGAATCCGCATGCGTTTTTCGCATGCAAATTCGCATAGCAATACAAGTGAATGGGACTGTTTCCACTTGTCAGGATTCCTTTGCGTTTTTCGGTGCAGAAAAAATTTGCATGGCAGAGCCATCAGAATTCGCATACAGCTATGCGAATCGCATACAATGTATTTAATAGGAAATTCGCATGAGGTTTGGGTATGCGAATTTTCATGCGAATTCGCATAGAAACAATGGAAAAGCACACCAGCACTGCAATGGTAAAATTTGCATGCATCGTCATCCATGCGAATTTGCATGAAAATTCGCATGGATCCGCATGCGAATTTCGCATCCGCATGTGAATTTTTACCGCGGCAATTCGCACCGCACAAGTGGAAATGCAGCCTGACCCTTAGCGCTTTGAGAGTTTTTTTCAAAAAACGCTCCCGTTGACTTACATTAAAATTGCGGTAAAATTGCCACGATCACGATTTTTCAAAAACCTCGAATGTGGCAATTTTACAGCGATTTTAATGTAAGTCAAAGGGAGCATTTTTTTGAAAAGAACGCTCAGAAAGCGCTGAGGGTCAGAAAAGCTCTCAGAAAGCACTCACAGTGTGTCTACAGCTTCACTGAATGTGGTCAACACTGTCTGATAGCAACGCAGCAGCTGTACGCTGTGGATTAACACTACAATGCACAGCCATCACACAAACTGTAAATAAACCCTAGAAAATACATCCCAACGATGTCATAGCTGCAAAATCACTCATTGCAAAATGCTGAGGAGACCCCCAGACACACTATAGAAAGGACATCCACCAACTCCCTTACTAATAGATACTAGAGGACATAGAAATGTGTACCAACATAGAAAATGTGGCATGTACAGCACAGTAATACAGATTGCAGGGCAGCACGGTGGCGTAGTGGTTAGCGCTCTTGCCTTGCAGCGCTGGGTCCCAGGTTCGTATCCCAGCCAGGGTACTATCTGCAAGGAGTTTGTATGTTCTCCCCGTGTCTGTGTGGGTTTTCTCCGGGCACTCCGGTTTCCTCCCACATCACAAAAACATACAGATAAGTTAATTGGCTTCCCCCTAAAATTGGCCCTAGACTGCGATACCTACACTACACAATATAGACATAGTACTATGGTAGGGATTAGATTGTGAGCCCCTCAGAGGGACAGTTAAGTGACAAGACAATATATACTCTGTACAGCGCTGCGGAATATGTCGGCACTATATAAATACTAAATAATAATTATAATAATAATATTAATAATTGCTAGATACCCATCCCTGTAGGTTCTCCATTAACGGATATCCCTTGATATCACCAATCACCACATTGCATAAATACACACCCACTTCCTTCATTCTAAAAACACTTAATTTATATGCAGTCGTCATTCTACCATTCATCCAGCAGCTACTAAACAATTTAAATGGTCAGGGATAGTGAATACATTTAGGAACATCCGTTTACCTCCCACACACCTATAACAAATAGCTGCCATTGTGATTCCTAGGATTACAGCTGTACCCCTGTATTTTACTTTCCTTTCCTTATACAGGCAGAAGGACTTTATGCACAAAACCAGGGACTGGGGAATGTTTGGATAGATAAGCGAGAGGGCATAAGGAAAGGTCAGCCTCTCACAATTTTCCTCCCAGTTTCACATGGCTTCTCAAACCTCAAATACAAATTTCCACTTCCATGCACCTGGACAGGCATGGGAATACGTAGGCTTTTTGCCTGCCTTTCCCCAGAAAATAAGATTTCAACATCTCTGGCTCTAACCTCTGCTCCCCTGACTGAATAATCTGCTTCATTCCCTCAGTGGCAGCAGGAAAGGGAAAATGTGAGGAAGTGTGTTATCTTCTTTTCCCTGTACATGCAGAACATAATGGATATTACAGCTCCGGTCCTCTATATATGCTTTGGAGGACCTCACATAAAGACATCCAAATAATTATAAATAATACACAAACACACATGCAAGTCAAAGGTAAAAGAGAAGAAGAATAACTACATATGCATTGCAGTATTTGTTGTGAACGCCACAGCTTTGTTGCAGTTTCCAGCATTGCATAAGCTCAGTCTGCAATGTTGCTATGAAAGGTCAATGAAGGCAGCAACAGGAAAAAAAAACATTATTGATGCTTCTGGGATGACTGCAGGATTAGCTATCAAATAAGCTAATTGTAATGACCTGCTGTCTACACTAGTGTCAGCAAGGCAAGGGGCTGGGGACAGCAATGCTTTCTTCAGCAGTGGTTTGTGAACATTCGCGATAGGATGCCTTATATTAGTGGACCAAAACAAAATGCTACATTTCAGATTTCAGGAAATACATTTCACATATTTCTGTGAGAATGTAAAACAGCAGAGCTAATGACCCTTTTAACTCTCCAGCAGCAAAACCTGGTCTCAAGCCGTCTCTCACTGTTCCTTGGCTGTTGAAGCCATTTAGAAAAAAGGACTGGGTTATGCCTGGTACACGCCCTGCAATTTCCCATCAGACCGACGGGTTTTTTTTTTGATTGACCAAAAGGTTTATTGTGTGTAAAAGGATCATTACAGAGTATACAAGTACATGTGAGAACAGAGTTCTTAAATACTTTACAAAACTTGTACATAGGAAGTATAAACATAGTCTGTATAATACAATTAACCTGGAAGTAACAATAAAGAGAAGTTACCCATAGAAAGCGGACATGACAATATAGGCATATGGGAAGAAAAAGAAGAAGAGTGCAACCGATGTGGCGGGTCTATGACTGCACAAGAGCTAAAACGCCAAGTGGTTAGGGAAGAGAAAGCCAGAGTTCAAGGGTTTTAATAAATGGACATTTGAGTAGGGTAATGGGTGCTAATGAGCATAGATCAGTTAGCAACCTTAGTTACTCGTACAATACATCAGTGGACCTTGTCCAGCCATTTGTCCCAGATTTTATTAAATTTAGATGGGCATCCCCTATGCTGATATACCATTTTCTTGAGAGGAAGAGAGTTCCTTACTTTAGTTTTCCAGTCAAGGAATGTAGGGCATGAAGGGGACAGCCATCTAAATGCTATACATACTTTGAGCGTGAACATTGTTTCTATAAGAAAATACTTGTCGAATTTGTTTACATCTTCATTATATATATTCAGAATACAGCATTTGACATCCAGTGTAGCAGGTGACCCCATGGTATCATGTAGAAAATTGACTACTTGTCTCCATAGATCAGTGATTGGAGGGCAAGACCATAAAAGGTGTAAAAATGAGGGGTTGCCAAGTGCACATTTCGGACAGATATTGGCTATATGTGAGGAGTATTTAGAGATTTGCTTAGGGATAAGATAACTTTGGTGAATTATGTATAGTTGGGTTAGGCGATCCCTGATACAGGGAGATACTAGACGGGTAGCGAGCAGACAGTCCTCCCACTCCTCTTCGTCTATTTGGAAGTTTAATTGCAGCCATTTGTCTTTGGATTTTTCCACAATTGGACCGGCTATATGCTCATTTAGTATGTTATATAGAGTGCCTATATGGTGTGGCTGTGGGCCGTCTTTAAGGAATTCCATAAGAGTTGAAGTTTCAATGGAAGGGAGGCCATTAGGAAATTGGTATCGCAAAGCATGTTGAAGTTGAAGGTACATAAATTGAAATTGTGGGGATAATGAGTATTGGTTCTGAAGATCTATATATGGGCGCAAGGATGACTTTATGATGATTTGGCCCAAGTAGTGGATTCCAGAGTCAGCCCAACGGGAAGTGTTGCAGAGTTTAAGTAGTTCTGGTAATTTAGGATTCTGCCATAAGGGTGTAAAATGTTCCCATGTGGAATGGGACATAAGTCTGCTCGCCGTCCGCCAAACCCTGGAAGCTTGCGTTAGGATAGGATTGGGGTAGGTTTGGAGGGTGAGGGTACCTTTTAGTAGTGCAAACGGGAGATTGTTTGCAGGTTCGGTAGAGGAGAATCCCAGCAGGTCTGGGGATTGTAGAGACTCAGTTACAAACCAGTGAGCTATCTGTTCCAGTTGGGTAGCTATATAGTACAGGAAGGGGGATGGCAGCGATACTCCTCCTAACGAGGTGGGACATTGTAGTATGACATGTTTAAGTTTAGCGCGTGATTTGTTCCATATAATGGATAGTATCAGGGATCTAAGTTTGTTGAAGAATCTCATGGGGATATGTACTGGTGAGTTGTGTAGGATATAGAGAATTTTAGGCATTAGGACCATTTTGACCAAGTTTACACGGCCCATAACTGAGAGTGGTAATTTTGTCCAAGCAGATAATTTCTGCTGCGTAAGTGGGAGTAGTTGGGCTATATTATCTTCGTAATACTTAGAAACTGAAGTTTGAATCACTACACCTAAATACTTGAAGGATTTTACCACTTGAAGGGGACAGGGTAGCGAGGAGGCCGAGATCTCCGAACCGTCTAGAGACAGAATGGCTGATTTGCTCCAATTTATTGATAGGCCTGAGTATTCGCCCATTTCGTTGATTAAGTCGAAAACGGCGTTAAGGGAAGCGTGGGGATCTGCCAGATAAAGGATAGTATCATCAGCGTATTGGCTGATTTTCTCTTCAATAGAGCCAATTTTAAGGCCAATAATCCGGGGGTCAGCTCTGATTTTACAGGCTAGGGGTTCAGCTGAGAGTGCATAAAGTAAGGGGGAAAGGGGACAGCCCTGTCTGGTACCTCTGCCTATTGGGAAAAGGTCAGAGATGTTAGAGTTAGTACAAATTTGGGCTCTGGGGTCTGTAAAGAATTTGTACCCAGCGAATAAAGTTGTCTCCAAACCCAAACCTGGAAAGAGTGGCCAGGAGGAAAGGCCATTCAACAGCATCGAAAGCCTTGGCGGCATCAAGTGATACCACCACTCTGCTACCACTGTTAGCATGATTAGCTTGTAGATTAGCAAATAATCGTCGTATATTAATTGAGGTTTTTTTTTCCTGGCATAAAGCCCGTCTGGTCTCTGTGGATAAGAGACAAAATTACTTTGTTTAACCTTGAGGCTAATATTTTGGCAAGAACCTTAACATCAGTTGGAAGCAGAGAGATTGGGCGGTATGAATCGCAGAGTAGTGGATCCTTTCCAGGCTTGGGAATGAGCACTATAAGAGCTGTTCGCATGGATACAGGAAGGGAGCCCTGTTCAAATGCAAAATTAAATGTTTGGAGAAGGGGGGCAGCAATTATTTCAGAAAATCTTTTAAGAACTTCACCAGGGATACCATCTATCCCCGGTGCCTTCTTATTTGGGAGTGAGTGAATGGCAGACTCAAGTTCTTCTATAGTAATGGGGGCTTCAAGTAGCTCAACTTGATCGGGGGTTAATCGGGGTAAGGTTATCTCTGATAAGAAGATCTCGGCCTCCTCACGGGAGAAGAGGGACCTCAGTGTGTATAGGTCATGAAAATATGTGGCAAAGCATTTATTAATAGGGATTGGACCAGTGACTACAGAGGAGTTTGCGTCTTTAATACTACTAATGGATCCGGAGGAGGTTCTATTTTTGGCCATTCTAGCCAGAATGGTACCAGTCTTTTCACCCTGCTCATAAAATGTTTGTTTTTGGAAAAAGTTTTTAGCCTGGGCTTTTTCCTTCAGTACGAGGGTTAATTGGGTTTGAGCCTTTTTCCAGGCACCCTCATTCTCACCGGTTGGGTCCCCCACATATGTCTGCTCTAGGATAGGAATCTGCGACTGTAGATCCTGAATATATTTATTTGTTTCTCTTTTGTGGTAGGAGACAGCACTAATGAGGATGCCCCTCAGGTATGACTTAAAGGCATTCCAGACAAGTGCCTTGTCCTCAACCTCGTTGTGTGTGTGGAAATAAGTTGTTAATTTATCTATTAACCAGTCCTCAGAAGTGAACAAGGAGAGCCAGAAGGGGTTAAACTTCCATATAATTTGTGTGGGAGTATTATCCCAAGATAGAGTCATGCTGATTGGGGAGTGATCAGAGACAATGCGAGGGAGGAATTCAGTGGCCAATATCACCGGGAGCAAATTGTTGGATACAAAAAAGTGATCCAGTCTGGAGAGGGTGTTATGGGAGGCGGAGAAGCATGAGTATTGTCGTAAAGTGGGGTGAAAATAACGCCAGGCGTCAACAAGGGAGATCTCCTGCATTAAGTGAGCAAAGGGCGTTGCTTTATTGGCTGCGGCAGGAAATCTGTCCATAGCAGGGTTACAGACCATGTTAAAGTCTCCCATCCAGATATTGGGACATATAGGAAGTGTAGATATAAAATTTAAGCCTTCTTTTAACAATATTGAGGAGTAAGGAGGGGGAATATAAAAGGCAAGTAGTGATATAAGTTTATTATGAAGTAAGCCATGCAAAAAGACATATCTGCCGAATTGATCAATTTTAATAGAGTGTGATGTGAAGGGGACAGACTTCCTGACGAGAACAGAGACTCCTCTGGAGTATTGGGAGAATTCTGAATGATATGCTTTGCCCACCCAATGTCTCTCCATAGATTTGGATTTACTACCGGTGATATGTGTCTCGATCAGTACAAGTATATCTGGCTTTCTCTTGTTCACATAATTCAAAGCTGTGGAGCGTTTGATGGGGTCGTTTAAGCCTCTAACGTTCCAGCATAGTATAGTTAGATTCTTAACATTCGCCGCCATCTAGTGGGTAAAGTGAGTAAGTGGTAACCATAGGAGAAAATTATAAGGGATGCATAATGTTGTATCCGTGGGTACATTATAGGTCAGTATTCTAATAAGTAAAAGACAATAAACCTGTGGGGTCAATAACTGGTATAAAGCACAACTTAACTGAAAATAAAACATTCCCAAATAAACACCCTGCTTCACTGTAACAGCTAAGTGAATCTTAGACCCTAACATGTATCCGTGTAAGATCAAGAGAGCAGACTAGGGCTAAACCAAGCACATCCAATCTGCTCACGGATGAGAGCCGACACGAATAGTAAACACTACAAAATGTAGGCAAGTGAGGTGGGGTGGTGGTAGGACGGCGCAGAGCAAAGCCGTCCAGCAAAAGTAAAATGCAAATAACACATGAAGGCCCATCGACCTCCCAAATATCATAGGAGTGTATCCGGGTACACTGACACCCTGGAGCGAGCAGCGGACAATATCTAAGTTTAGAGTTAGAAATATTAAACACATTTGCTGGAAAATAACTTAGGCCAGAGGTGGTTGATTATGAACATAATAAACCGTGATATGGGACATTGCAGGTGGCCACCTTAACTATGTTCGTGAAGTGATCAATACAGTAGCAGAGGCCCGGAGTCATAGATTTCGTAGACAGGTACTGCATGAGATACATGATCCAGGGCGACTCAGGGGAATAGTTAAGTCCCTAATGCAAAGGTAGAGTGGAAAGTTATCTTCCAGTTGGGTTGCAGAAGTGAAGCGGCAGTCCGTTAAGGGATAATGCAGGCCCAACGTATTCCAAGTGTAGAGGGGATGATTACATTCAAAGGGCACAGTACCTTAACGTTGTGGCGAGGTGCGCCTGGAGCTCTTAGCGTAGTTGCCCAGCCAGGTGGCGACGTCTTCGGGGTCCGTGAAGAAGTGGGACTTGCCATCTGCCAGAATCCGCAAGCGGGCAGGGTATAGCATTGCGTAATTAAGCTGCTGGTCTAGTAGCTTGCGTTTAATGGCGGCAAATTTGGCTCTTTGTTTCTGCACGTCATTGGTGAAGTCAGGGTAGAACGAGATTGTAGTGTTCTCGTACGAGATGGCGCCCTTTTCCCGCGCGGCCCGTAGGACCGTATCTCGGTCCCGGTAGTTTAAAAGTTTAAAGATGAACGTGCGAGGGGGTAGTCCTGGTGCAGGGATGTTGGGGGATATTCGGTGTGCTCGTTCTACCACGAAGACATGCGAAAAAGTACCTTCACCAAAGAGGGATTTCAGCAGGGCCTCCGTAAACTGCTCCGGAGAGTTGCCTTCGGCCTTTTCAGGTAGGCCTACGATCCTAACATTGGAGCGCCTTTGACGATTTTCCTGGTCTTCCTGGCGATCCATGGTAGATTTGACGTTTTTTTGAACTTGGCCTATCTCTCTATTCAGCGGGCGCACCGAGTCCTCCAGGTCACTGATGCGTTTTTCGGAATCCGTCACGCGGTCCTTCAGAGCGACCAAGTCTTGCCGCAGGAACGTGACATCCGTTCGTACTGACCCCAGCGTGGCAGTGATGACCGCAAGGGAAGCCTGGCAGTCAGCGATGGCTGAAAGAACTTGTGCCAGGGTGGGAGTGGGTTGTTCCGACTCCGGAGGATCAGAGCTCCCTGCCTCAGAGATCGGGGAGTGAGGCTCCTCGACGCCATCTTGGTTCCCTCGGCGGAACTTTTCTAGCTTAGCAGCAGCTGCTGATACCCGGGGAGTCGTCATCTTGATGCCAGCAGGTATGGGGAGAGGTCAATGACTCCAGGGACCAGTTAAGGGAGGTGGAAAGGCCTTCAGGATAATTGTAAAAGGTCAGCCAGACGGGAGCTCACTCGACACACGTCCTCACGCCATGAGCTTTCGGCCACGCCCCTAGACCGACGGGTTTAAATAATTATTTCCAACAGGTCTGATCTGATTTCCAATCGTTTTTCTGAACAGTTTTTTATATAAGTGTTAGGAAAAACGATCAGAAATCAGATTGGACCTGTCAAATAATCAATTCGACTCATTTATCTGACGGAAATTGCATGGTGTGTACCAGGCATTAGACCAAGTTGGTTGAATAGCTCAGAGAAGGTCTTTTGCATAGATCACAACTCAAGTGTTTTAACTCTTCGAAGGCCCGGGCTTTGGTGGCTTTTAAAAAAATCCGACCCTGTCTATATAGGCAACATAAGTTAAACTGTTATTTTAGCAGACTTAAAACATTGTTTGTGCAGTGTCATTAATATACAGTGGGTTGTTTTATCTAATTTTTATCCTGGTTTTCTGCTGATAAAAAAATATACAAAAGTTCAGCAGTTAAAAGGAGACATCCGAAAAAATTTACAGTGCAACATTTTTATTGTGCTTTATTACTTCTATTATAGCTGTTCAATAATGAATCATACTAATTTTCTGTCTTTCTGCATTGTGAGCCATTTAACATCAGAGAAAGAGCTTTGAAAAGAGACTAAAATTGAAAGCTCAGCTATCAGACAGCTGCAAAAACAGATGAACTGACAGAAACTCCTTTATCACTATGTACTGATGATGTACTGTATCTGACTAATGTAATCTAGGCATACCTTCCAGCTGTCAGTTTGCAAGACACACATCAGATAAGGATATTTCATTGCAAGTGATGATAAAATCCAGTATGAATATTTGTAAACTGTCGGTTAAGGACAAATAATGCGGTTATCAAAGAGGAATCAGTCTTAAACAGATTCCTCTCCTCAATTCCTGAACACGAACAAAGGAGACGTCCGGGTGCCCAATCTGACTTCTCCATCTCTACTTGCATAACTAAGCTTTTTAAAACATAATAGTGGAAATTAGCACATCTTGAAATAAAGACATACATACACTGCCCAAAATTCACAAATGTAGCAGGAAAATATGAACAGGCTGTTCCAGATAGAAAACTCTGCATTTCCTTGTGCAATGTAATCTCATGCTGGGAATACACGGCTCGATTCTGAACCATCTAGATGGCTCAATAGATCATTTCCGACACGTCTGATCTCCCGTCAGATCATGTCGTTGCTCGATTCTGCATTGAGGACAATGCAAAAAGATAAGAAAAATGAGCGGAAGATAAGAGAATCGCCTGCAGAATCAAGCAGGGAATCAATCGAGCGGGAGAATGGAGCAGCAAACATCGAGCTGTGTATGCCCAACATTATACACGCGTCAGAAAATGGGAACTTCAGATACGTAAGCCTATTAGATAAATCTCTGCACTTTCCGCTATTTGGCAGGATGCCAGAGGTATCTGTCTTGGAAATTGTTTATGGGAAATTATGTGTACTACACACCTGTGATGGATGTTACCCTTCAGGAATCAGGTCTCAATCCCCTTGGATGACTTCACTGGGGCAGGCAGTACAAGTGCAAAGTAAGCTGTGTAGCGGACAACACATTCTGTTGCTATGCAGGGGGGCGGTAGGACAATAGAGCGGCAACAGAATAAGTTAACATTATCAGGAGAATAGTTGTTCCTAATGATGTGAACTGAAAACACAACAAAGGTTTAAAACACTACAAAGGTTTAAAGCCTGGTGCACATCCAATTTTTGTTTTGACGATAACTGGCCAATTTTACCCCCTCAACATAGTATGAGCGTTTACCAACACAATCTGCTCATAGTATTCAAAATCTGGTGGCCCTCATACTACACGGAGGTGGTAAAATTGGCCAATCAAAATTTAAGGTGCGTACTAGCCAGGCTTAACACCTTCTCTCAGACCTTTGGAGTTCCCATTAGAATAGTTTCCCTTTACTTTGTAATGAATAAACTCATATTAACTGAAGGAAGGAAGAGCAAATAACTTTTTAAGAACAAAGAAATCTATTACAAAAACCTGACCAAATCTTCCTGACTTGGTCCAGAATAGGTTTTTGCTTGGAGTTATAGTATGAAAATATGCCCCAGCAGAATTTGAAGTTCGGGCTATGGAGCTATGGCCAGAGGATTGTCCGCATGCCTCTATCCATCCTCTAATGTGCAGAAAATAATTTAGAAGAAGTCCGATCTGGAAACTGTATATCTGTAAAACTGCATGTTCGCCTTAATAAATGCAGATTTGTAATAAAATCAATGTTTTGCTATTTATTCTGTGTATTGTATACGATAAAACAAATACTCAGACTCCCCACTCAAGGACATTTACAAAGAACTGCTAAGCACCAAGTCTTTAAAATTCCATACTACACGGTTTTGATCTCAGTGAGACTTTGAGCGCTAAGCCCTTCAATGCCGTCTTTTCTTTAGAAGGTCTATTGACTAATAGCATCATTAAAACCCTTTCTGCATGTACTTCTTCCTGAAGGCTGCTTTTTTGCAATCTGCTTAAATTTTATACTTCAGTAACTTAAGGCAAATATTTTGAAATTCCATTTTGTCCTACTGAAGACCGCAAAGAAGCATAGACTTAAGGAAGATCTATTTCTGAACACACAGACACACACACACACACACACACACACACACACACAGACACACACAGACACACACAGACACACAGACACACAGACACACAGACACACAGACACACACAGACACACAGACACACACAGACACACAGACACACAGACACACAGACACACAGACACACAGACACACAGACACACAGACACACAGACACACTTTATTCTTTTGTGCTTCCATACTTCAGCTATAAATTTGCTTTTCTCTTCTAACCAGGATACACAGGATGAAGACGGCGTTCCATGTACTGGTCAGCTATATAATCAAACTGGCCTAGAGAACCTGCGAAGGTTATACAATCCTAAATCCACACAATATTGAATATTTTACAGTTATGCATTCCCTACAGACACCAGTCTAGATTATAATAAAACATTCTATTATGTGCCCGTCAGTAAAACGTTCTTAAAGCTATACATGCCATCAAAGCTGAAACGTACGTTTAGTTATAAGCCAATCATTTTGACAAGGGTTACACAAATCATTTTGCTTTTATAGACACTGGTATATGAGAAACCAAAAATATAACACCAAATACATTTCATTCTTTAGAAGGGAAAGGTTGAGAAAAGCTCAAAATAGAGAAATTGTTTACAGGCCAGTATAAATAAATCAAGAGCTTATGCTGAAAAAGGAGAATAGAACAGCCTTTAACTAAACTGAGGTTTTTTTTTTTTTGTTTTTGTTTTTTTTTTACACTTTCTTAATGTGGTCACTGTGACTGGCTTACAGTGATCACATGGTCAGGAGCAAATAAAATTAGCACCTGACTAGTGTATGAAGCTGACAACTGAGTGCAGCGGCAATGGAGCGATGTGGCAGAAAGACATGGTGAAGGGTGACTGAAATCTATCCCAGACATAGATAATAGGCAGTAAACAGGGCATCAGAGGTGTTCAGATTCAGATAAAAAGGAGTACAACCATTGAAAATATGCATAAAACACCAACAGCCTTAACCTACACATATGAAATGCTGTAAAATGCTCTTTAGCAAAGTCAGACGCAGACAGACCATAGATAAAATGGCTCAATGCAAGGAACAGCAGTTTTAAAGCATTGTGTAGAAGCAACGTATGGTTTAAATGGAAACCTAAACATTCCTCTACTTGAGCTCATCTCTGCCATGTTCTACAAACTAAACAGCGCAGACTGCAGAATGCATATGTCACAGGAGTTGGCATCTTAATTCCTGCAAATGACATTTCCTGCAATTTTCAGGATTTGAAACGTCCTTCAGACACTAAGGGCTCCTTCACAGCAAACGTGTGCCTGTGTTTGAACACATGCAATTTGTGAACTGTACCTGCATGCAGTTTCACATGGAGAACATTTTTTGGTATGGTCACTAATGAGTTTGCATGTATTGCATTTTTCATATACCGTGCTGTATGTATTTTTGCACAGAAACACATGCAGTTAAGACAGTGGGATAAAAGCACTTAAGAGAATACACAGACACTCAGAAAACACATAGAAAAATAATCGGTATGCTCACACAAGCACACATACGTAAAGAATTACTCCACCTCAGCACAAAAGTCTATAGCATGTATACCTCGTCATTACACAAGATATTTTGTAAATGAAAGGCATTGCAAATTATCTTAAGGTGGGTACACACGTCAGATAAAAGTCTTTGGAAAATGAAAGATCACAGACCAATTTTACCCCCTTTCATATAGTATGAGAGCCTTAAGGCCCATACACACGTCGGATTTGCGCGAACGACGGGTCGTTTGAACGTTCCGTCGTTCGCACGTTTCCGCATGAAATCCGGCGTGTGTACAGACTATCGTTCGGGAGATAAGACTGGTTACCAGCGATCCGCCCGGCGGATCGTTGGTAACCAGTCTTATCTCCCGAACGATAGTCTGTACACACGCCGGATTTCATGCGGAAACGTGCGGACGGAACGTTCAAACGACCCGTCGTTCGCGCAAATCCGACGTGTGTATGGGCCTTTACTCTACACAGTCTATTCTATGGAGCTGAACTCCCCATCAGATAAAAATCTTTGCAAGATGCTGCACACAAAGACCGCTGTACACATGCAACAGATCAGTATCTGCAAAAGATCTGTTCCTGCAAAACGCATTCATAGTCTGATATCTGCAGACCTCATACACACCTTGTTTAATGGACAATTATCTGTAGATCAGATCCACCAGGTTGGATCTTCAGATCGGCAGATAATTGGCTGATCTGCAGATGAATGTCCATTAAACACGGTGTGTATGGGATCTGCAGATATCATAGACTATGAATGCATTTTGCAGGAATGGATCTTTTGCAGGAACAGATCTTTTGCAGATACTGATCTGTTGAATGTGTACAGCATCTGTGTGTGCAGCTTCTTGCAAAGATTTCTGTCTGATGGGGAGTTCAGCTCAATAGAATAGACTGTGTAGAGTATGGCTCTCATACTACATGGAAGGGGGTAAAATTGGTCTGTGATCTTTCATTTTCCAAAGACTTTTATCTGACGTGTGTACGCACATTTATACCTTCTCTCTGCATCTGCTATCTTTTTTTTCTAGTAAACTTTCTGCAAACCTGTATAAGTGGATGGAATAAGATCCATTCAGAATTGTATTCCCCGTTTTTTTCCTTGGTTCCTAATTCTGCACAAAGCAGGGAGTAGAACCTATTGCATTCCTTGGCACTACAACTGTTTTCCTGAACTTAAAGGAATACTGTAGGGTGGTCGGGGGAAAATGAGTTGAACTTACCCAGGCCCTCTAATGGTCCCCCGAAGACATCCTGTGCCCGCGCAGCCACTCCCCAATGCTCTGGCCCTGCCTCCGGTTCACTTCTGGAATTTCTGACTTTAAAGTCAGAAAACTACTGCGTCTGCGTTGCCGTGTCCTCACTCCCGCTGATGTCACCAGGAGCGTACTGCACAAGCCCAGACTATACTGGGCTTGTGCTATACACTCCTGGTGCCATCAGCGGGAGTGAGGACACGGCAACGCAGACGCAGTGGTTTTCTGACTTTAAAGTCTGAAATTTCAGAAGTGAACCGGAGGCGGGGCCGGAGCATCGGTGAGTGGCTGCGCGGGCACAGGATGTCTGCGGGGACCATTAGAAGCCCCGGGTAAGTTCAACTCATTTTCCCCCGACCCCCCTACAGTATCCCTTTAATGCAAAGACATTAATTCCACAGGGTGGAAACATTCTGTACATCAGTAGGCTCTACACCACATGCTGGTTCTACACATAGATAATCTGGAGTAATCACTCCCACCCAACAGAGCACCCAGATAGCTCATGGTGGCCCAGGAACACTAGGAAATTATAAGAGCCCCAAAGGGACTAAAGTCCTCTCACTGAAAAAACAAGGCGAAATATGAATTTGCCATCTTATTATTCAGGATTACATGAGCAAGAAAGGGCTCCCATGATGCATCACTGCTAAACATGCAAATTATCCCTTTGTGTCCCTGAAAATCAAATACACATCTAAATCCCCTATAGTAAAGTGTGCATATATGGGGTACTACATTTACAGAGCCATATTTATAGCCCGTTTGCATCAATCTAGCTAGGGCTATATTAGCAGACCATATGGTCAGCATGACCTTGGTCAGCAGTGTGTACATTTGGTATACATTTAAAGGGTATTAATTTTAAGGGCACATGAGACTACCAGAATTAGACCATTAGACCAGAATAATGTAATATGTACCACTTGGAGACCACCTTGCTCATCTGTACTAACACTTGCAGATATAACTGATTCAATATCCCTCCCACTATGCTTAACATTTATATTGTACATCTATCTGCTTTAATGGTATGCATGTGATTCAATATCTTCCCACTATGCTTATTTCAACATGCATACAGCTGTTTCAGAGTTCTTGCTCCTCATCAATGCACAGCATTGATGATCAGGGTTCAATGTGCTGGGAATTGTTCAGATGAGTGTTAGAGAACACAGATAGCTCAGAACCACTAGGAAATTAGAAGGGGGTCAAAGGGAGCAAAGCAAGCCAGCTTTCTCAATGAAATATACAGTTACTGAAAAGAAACTTGAGAATACAGTTTGGTAAAAGAAAACAACAAAAAAAAACACTTGAACTTTAAAGAGATGGCTAGAAGGATTTCTCTTTTTCCTTTGGGAAATTCTGAAAGTGGTGGACATACAGTGCATTTCCAGAATATAAAGATGAAAGGCATACAACAACATTCTGAGCTACAGCTTATTTTTTAAGAATGGATATATAAAAAAAAAAAGTTTTTAAAAAAAATTGCTGTGCAGGGAGCTAAAGAATAAAGATTTCTAAATCAATTCAGTCAAATATTTGTTCTTTAAATTAAAAGACAATTGAAAAAATGTTCAAACATATTCTATCATTAATCTGTCTCACATGACCTCTTCATGTCCTGAATCCCTCTGACTGAAACTTGCAATTTAAAGGGCCCAAGATGTGGGCTTGTTAGTGAATCTCAAACAGAGGCAAATGGACTGGAGTGGGGAACATGCATTAATATCATGCACTGCAGTCATTTAGAGGTCTATATTAATTTCAATAATTATATTTCCCCAAATGTTTCTGAAAACATCTAAAGAACTATAATTTTAGAGCATAAGATTTGAAACCTTGCTACCATCCCAAATGTATTTCCTTCTTATAACAATTTCTGCTAATTACTGTTATGAAAAAATATCTTTCTATTTCAGTTTGCAGTCAGCTGTGTATGTCTTCTGGCTAATTCACAGTGCTCAGTTGCATTGTAGAATAATTCTGCATGTCAGCTCACTGCTCATATAATTCTTTGGGCCTGTTCACAGCACCGTATTGTAACGGATCAGGCTAAGTGCCAGTTTCCATTACATGCAGTGTCCTGAAACCAATGCACAGCAATGGAACAGTTTCCATTGCATGCGGAGCGATCCGAGAATCTGCAGCACGCAGCACAGCCGCATCCGCCCGCCATCCCCTCCAGCACTTCCTCATCTCCCGATGCGGAAGTGACACGGCCAGCAGCGGAAGTGATGCAATACAGCTATAGTAGCTGTGCTCGTATCACTCCGTAAATGGAAAAGGGCCCCAATTCAACTCTCTGCCGGTAGGCTTTGTATTGATGCTCACATAGGTTTTTCTTTTCCTCAAGCATGGAATTGGTCAAATTTGGTGATATTTGTAAACAACCGGTCACCTAGTAGTGTCCCAGTTATCCCCCTCTTCTTGCATGTGTAATAAGCTACACAGGCGTAGCAATAAAAATGCTGACAAGATAATTACTTGCACTTAAGGGGGCAGGGCGGGGTTGGGGGGAGAGACTTATCTGTTAAGTTATGACATTTGGACATAAGATTGTCTTTGCAGAGTATATAATTATAGCTGAGGAGGTGGCTTTTTTAATCAGCTGAAGCGGAATAGGATTTCAAGTGACCCTGTATTCAGGGTGACCTGGAGGCTGCCATATTTCTTTCTTTTTAAACAATGTCAAATGCATGGCTGACCAACTGATCTCCCAGAGTTCTGTAGTGTCTGAATGGCACACCTAAACTAGCATGCAGGTAATATGGTCAAGACGTTACCTGCTTCCTCATTCTGGATCAGTGGCTTATAAGTGCTTCCTAACCCGGTCCTCAAATCCCACCAACAGAAAACCACAAATATTCACAAGTGAGGTAATTAGTGTCTCAGAGCTAATTAACTACCTCTGTGGAGTTCCACAAAACACACACTGTTGGTGGTACTTGAAAACTGTGTTGGGAAGCCCTGGCCTAAGATATTAGAAAAAAAGGAACAGCAATAAATCCTGGCATTATTCATGGTTTGAAAGTAAATACATTTGGCAACCTCCATATCATTCCCACTACAATGCTACGTTAAGGTATCTACAGGCATACAACTCACTCATTTTATTTCCCAATCAGTAATATTTTGAAAACGTATCTGACCACTATGGTTTACCTGCTTTCTTATGGTTTTAGGTCTATTAATAAAAATCGTGTTTGCAGGTCTCCTACGGACATTGCTATTTTAGTTCTTACAGACTAACAACTATCGTTCAGCGCTCTCCTCTTAACTAGGCTAGGATCTTTAACCAAGCATTGTGTAGTATCCTTCTACGCAACTTCCCCTGTGGATCCAACACCATAACTTAAGCCGTATAAATAAAAACTAGTGGATCACCCCCAAAGCAATTAAATCATCCTTACACGTCACGCTACTGATGACTGCTTGCAGCCTCCTTTAGTCACATTGCACAAAAAGTCAAAATGAATTTACTGTTAAAGCAAACTAAACCATGTTTATGCCACGTTTGCCCTTCTCTG
This sequence comes from Hyperolius riggenbachi, assembly GCF_040937935.1. Lineage (NCBI taxonomy): Eukaryota > Metazoa > Chordata > Amphibia > Anura > Hyperoliidae > Hyperolius > Hyperolius riggenbachi. Next base: position 206,641,150 of record NC_090648.1, read on the forward strand.
CATACTTTGTCAATTTCTGAGGAATAAGGATGTTTTCCCCATTTGACTGCCTGATCAGTATAGGTCTTTATAAACTGTAGGCACCTATTTATAAGTGGGCAAATGGCCTGTTCACTTGAAAAAAATGTTATTTTTAAAGTAATGCAACTTTTTCCCTTCTCCAAATTTAATGGATTGCCAAATTGTGTAACCGCAGTAAGAAGTGTATATTCATGAGAAACCTGCACAGCATCATGTAAAGGCACTACTTAACAGTACAAGGACTTCTAAAATGTCCAGTGCCCTTTTACAATAGGTAAGCTACAAATCAAAAACAGTTCCTGCATAAATTGTTGGAAAGGATAACACATGAGTTTAGAGACTTTGTATAACCATTTGGAGTGCAACAAAATGGAACTTATGGTTCCTGATCATTAACCCACCATTGGTGTCTTCAAGGCTGCTCTGGGATGGTAAGTGAGGAGGAGATGAAGGCTGTGGAGGCAATGACGTGCTCACATCACTTTCCTGGCTGACTGTACTGCTGTCCAGCTGTCCCACTGGTGGAGGCCAAGGAAGGTCTTTGATTACTTTAATTTCAACTGAATGCCAGGAGAAGAGACAGGAAGGAAGACCGGCAGAAAGACAAAGAAGGGACAAAGACAGGCAGAATTTGAGAATTGGGAAAGTGTGTCCCACACAAGCATAAATATGCCTTGACAGGTTTCTAGAGGTAAAAGAGTACAATGGAATAGCAATGTCAAGATTCATCTACAATAAACACTAACCCATAAATGTCAACCATCCAGTCTAAATTCTACTCTCACCTACTCCTAACCAATGGGAAATATTCTATAACAACTGGTGATGGGTCAGCTGTTTTTTTTTTGTTTTTGTTTTTTTTTTTACATACATGCCTACAATTTTTTTATTTTTTTTTATTCAAAATATCTTTATTGAGAAATGGTATATAAGGCATTACAAAACATCAATCAAATCACTACATTGTCTAACCAAGATCTATCTATCTATACACATATACATACTAGTGATCTAAGCCAGCGTGCGCACCAGACCCCTGCGTCCTGTCCAAACGGCTGTGTCAGTGCAGGACGTGCAGGGCCGGCGCTACCATTAAGGCAAAGGAGGCAGCTGCCCCAGGGCCCCAGAGCTTGTAGGGGCCCCCAGTGGCTACAAGAGGAAAAAAAAATTATTCAAATCGGCCTTGTAGTTTTTGAGAAAATCGATTTTAAAGTTTCAAAGGAAAAAAAAAAACACATTTAAAAACCTGCCGACTTTAATGGTTAATAGCAAATCCACCTTAAATGCTAGAAACCCTAAATTTGCAGGATATGTTAAGGAGATCATTAGGAATAAGAGGAAAAACCAATTTTTCAAAAAGACCTTATAGTTTTTGAGAAAATCGATTTTAAAGTTTAGAAGGAAAAAAGTATAGTTTTAAATGCGGTAAATGTAACTTTTAGTAGCAGACCTAACGGTAGTGTAATTTTACATGCATCAAACGAAAGTGCAATACATTTCCTGACGGGGTTTCCAGGGGGCCCATACGCAGCCACAGCGCTTTGGCCAGGGATCTCTATACAGCCGCAATATGGCTGTATGAAGATCCCTGGCATTTTTTCCTATTTTCCCAATTTTCCCAATTTTTTTTTATGTTTATAGTGTGGGAATTTTTTTTTTTTAAAATGTGGGGTCCCCCCTCCTGAAACTTTTTAACCCCTTGTCCCCCATGCAGGCTGGGATAGCCAGAATGTGGAGCTCTGACCGATTGGGACTTCACACCCTGACTATACCAGCTGCAAAAAAGGTCCCCTAATGCCGATTTTTGTTCCGGGGTATATGTTGGGGGGGCCCCCCAGGTTTATTTTGCCCTGGGGCCCCATTGTTGCTTAAACCGGCCCTGAGGACGTGCACAGTAGCGCAAAAGCACTGACACACAGACATGGGACGCAGGGACACTTGTAGATTATTAGGTGGGATGGATAAGAAAAAGACAAGTGATAACACTCACGCCTGACTTGTGGAAAATGAAACTGTAGTTTCCTTCCAATGTGGAAGGGATACCAACTAAGACATGTCCTATTCTAGAGTCTAACTAGGAGAAAGGACAAATAGCTTGGGTCCAGAGTGTGGGCTTGTTCACATTTGGGGCTTTTTTTTTTTTTTTTTTTTTATCACTGCCGGTTTTAAAATAGCCTTAAAAGCACTTGTGCAATGTTAGTTTATTAGCCAATCGCAAACCTGGCTCCTGCACCATTTTCAGAGCATTTGCGATTTAATAGAAAGGATAGGGAAATCTCTAAGCACTTGAAAAAGTGCTTTGAAAACAGATTTCCTGGGGCTTTTAGTGAATAAATGCATTGTATTTATTCATTTGTGGGGCAAAGAGTTGTGAGGGGGCAAAGAGAAGTTAACTTCCTGACTGATGTTAGCTTTTCTAAGTGAAAATCGCTCTGAAAGCGCTTAGAAAAGTGCTTTCAAAAACCTCTTCATAAACCGCTCAGCCCCTTGCAATTTATAATGTGAACAAGGCCTGTAAGTGTGTTTTATATGATAAACCTCAAGTAATGAATGTAAAAAAGTTCAGTAGGCAACTAAACATATTACGTTCAAATAGGCATCTTACCAGTAGGCATATCAGGTGGGTAATTTAATGTGATAACTATTTTTAGATTGTAGCCATATATCCCAAGTGTTGGTAAAAGGTAGAGTATCATCCTTGGTGAGGCCTATTGTATACTCATTCGTACAATTATTATTAACCTCCCTGATGGTAAGGACAAGGACAAGGCTGGCAAAAAATAAATAAATAAATAAAAAACTTTCTGCAAACTGTATAGAGGAGTTAGCTTTGTCCATGCTGAAAACCGGCCTGGAAAGAGTTCTAATGGTGTATGTGAACAACCTACTGGCAGTAGACACATTTTTCAGCATTACAGAAAACTTCTGGAATCCAATACCATACTGTATATTGTACAGAGAATGACAATTATTGCCACAGTGGTCTGACGGACCAGAACGACCACCATGGCTAAGGCCTCTTTCCCACCAGGACATTGCGTTATAGGGGCACATTATAGGTCGTATAACGTGCCCCTAACGCAACGCCTGGTGGTGTTGGAGCAGGACGATACCTAGAGCTGCGCTAAGCAGCTCTTGGTGCGTCTGTTTTGTCCTATGCGCCGGCGGAGACCAGGTGAGCGGAACACTCCGCATCACGTGGTCCCGCCAGCCAATAAGCAGCCGCTCCAGGAAATAAACACTGCAGTGCAGTGAATATTAATTAGCCATGTGGCTGGCCGCATTAGCGGAATCTCCCCACCTCCTCTCCGCCCCCAAAAATAAAAACACCCACATCACTGAGCAGGTGCAAACAGCCTAACGCGGCTAAAGCCGCTTAGAACGCATTGCATGCTGCACTCTATGTGAACGTGTAGCGTTACCCTGTAACGCAACGTGGGCACTGTGAACAGCCCATTAATTTTACATTGCTGTGAGTTGGGCTGCATTACAGGCTGCACTAACGTGTGCCTGTAACGTCTTACTGTGAAAGCAGCCTTAGAGTTGTGCAGTAGACCAGAGTGTGTACAGTGGCCCAATGACTATCCCTAAAGATCTGGCATGTTGGACCTTTAGCTATGCCTAAGCATGACCCAACGGCATTGTTCTTGGCACCTCCCGACCCGCTGGAAGCCGCAAAATTAGATGTGCTTGTTGTCCCTTCGCCCCCAGTGCATTGCAACAGAGGCGTCATCAGCCAAAGGCGACAGTGCACTAACAACACTGTGCAGAAGTGTCATCAGCCTTTGCACACCTTTGCTATGCAGGGGAGAGCAAAGAAACAATTAGCGTGTGTAATGTAGACGTTTCTGATGGTGGGAGCAGCAAGAACAATGCTATTGTGCTGTGCTCGGGCATTGCTAAAAATCTAACACTTCGGATGTTCATGCAATTGTTGTGCGCCTGATGTAGTCATGCTGGTCTGACCATAATGACCACCCCCACCATGGCAGTCGTTATGATGCACCAATCAGACCAGTGTGTGTATGGACCTTTAGGGCTGGTTCAGGCGGATGTCTCAATCACCTGCCCAGTGTCTCATCCAAATGCTTTTCTGCAAGCGTGTAGAAAAGCATTTGTCGACTTTCAGCGGCGATCGTCCTTTTTCATTCCGCAGTGGGGACACAGGAGTGCTGCACCCCAGGACGACCAGACAGTGGACAAAATAAAGATCAAAATGCTGCTTTTGCATAAATAGCGGTAAATGACGTGCAAATGTGCGTGTGAACTGGCCCTTATGCTACGTACACACATGCGACAACGATCGTTCGTTAAGAACGACGAACGAACTTTTAATTGATGAAAGAACGACCTAAGTAAAGGTAGTTTTAAAATGTGTGTAACGATCTGATCGTTAGAACGAACGTTACATCACAGAAGGCAACTATTGCGCCTGCGCATAAAAACGAGAAGTTCCATGGAGAAATAGTGAAATGCGCATGTCAAGCCTAGTACGAACGATCGTTTCCAACGATGTACTACTTTTGCAAACGATCGTCGTTGGTTAAAATCCGCCGAGACAGAACTTTCTTTTGTAGCGATTTGGCTCGTTCATCGTTTGCCTTAATAGTCGGTGGTTCGTTTTTTGTAACGATCGTCGTTGGTAAAGATTGGGGAACGATCGTTACAAACGACTATAGTCGCATGTGTGTACGCACCTCAAGTTGTATTTTACCACACAAGGGAGATGTTTTAGGAAAACACTGTACGGTATTTATTTCTGCATCTGTAGATTTATTTCTTCATCCATATTTGAGGAGGATTTTTCTATTTCTTACTAAAAAAGCTTATTTTAGAAATTTGTATTACATTTTTTTACATTTTGTTTTGAAAAACTATTATACTTAAAATGGATACTAGACCCTTGCTTGACAGATTTTAGTAAGTTGTAAGCAAAAATTCCACGAAAATTAATTGAATCAATTTTTGCACAGAAATCCTGCAGAAATTGAACACTAGGGAGGTTAACGCTGTAAAATATTGGCCCAACTTAATTCCTGGGAAAGCCAAGGCTGAGCTATGCGATTTCTGCAGGCCAAGGCATGCCTACAAATTTAATAGAACTAATTAAAGGAGGATGAATCCCTCACATTAAAAGGCCACATACCCATGATCAATATTTTTCTTCACATATCAATGACGTTCCCATACAATCAAGAATCTAGAACAAATTATACAGCTGACCTTGTATTCCTTTTCTGCTAAACATTAACAACGCTGGAAAGAAAAGGATGAGGATGGAAATGTAGCTTTGTTGGCTTTTTTTTTCTGCAACAGCAGTGTTCTTAGGCTGCTATTCACCATCTTGGCCTCACTACTCACTGTACTGCTAACTTGAAACAATTGTGCAGGCAGCACATTTTGGAAGTTCATCTCTCACCTTGCTTACTTCAGGTTAGTAACTCTCTGCAATTCGATCAGGATCACAACCACCAAACTTACTTTGCATTGGAGGTACCTTTATTTTTAACAATTGCAGGTCTGTACACATCTTAAGCTGGCCACTAATGGTCCAATTTCTAGCGAAAAATCGTTCGAGCGATCAGAAATTCTGATCGGATTGGTTGTAAATACTCTCCATTGGTGGACACAATCGATTATGAACGAGTGAAAAAATGTCGCCTGAATGAATTTTCGCCGAACGAAAATTTGGATTTTCTTGGTGGTCGTGATAGATAGGAAGCAATGATTGGTTAGTTGATGGTGTAGTGAACGATTTTTCGTCCGATCAGAATTTCTGATCGCTCGAACGATTTTTCACTAGAAATTGGACCGTTAGTGGCCAGCTTTAGATTAAACCCGACAGAGATGGGCACTAAAGGCCACCTTGGATGAGAATCTAGCTTGTGTGCAGTGGCCAGATAGGACAGCGAGATATCTAGCCTGCAGGATTATCATGCCTGAATGCAGCCAGACTCCATTGTTCTCATCTGCGCTCCACACATCGTCCGCCCATATCTTACATAGCGACAGAATACCTCGCTAGCCTGCAGGCTAGGGACCTGTCTGTACAGCATCAATCCCAAATGGTTGACTGAGGGATAGTGTCCCAGTCGCCACTGGGCGACAGGAGATGGAAGTGTGTATGAGGCTTAAAGGTACTTTTACACAGACACATTATATAATGGACATTGTTTAGAATACTGTAATGCTGAGCAATTCAAAGTCTATAACCAGTCCAGGTGGACTTAAATTGTTACAATGCAGTGTGCTGCTAGATTCACATACATTAACACGCACATTGTAAGTCAATGTTGCTTCTTAGCCTGCATTACACTGCATGCCACCGCAAGAGATTTTAGTTATGTTATGTGCACATAATAACGCAACATAATGCAATGTCACAATTGGAAACTATCCTGAAAGCAAGCACAGGAACTGTCAATAGGGGCGGAATAATTTCATAGATGTTGATCAATAACTTTTACTACATTTTCTAGAAACATAAACCTCTGAAGACGATGTGTGCACCCCCTGGTGTGCGGCAATTTTTTTTTTTTGTACTGGATGCAATACAAACATCTGTATTGGATCCAATACAAAGAAAGAAAAAAAAAAGAAAAAAAAAGAAGAAAAACCTAAGGGCAGCTCTACTGCCAGTGCCAATAGTAGCAAACATTAAAGGAAAAAAAAATAGCCACTTTAATGGACAATCATTTGCCAATAGCTTAATCGCTACTGATCACAATGAATTGATCTAGATCTTGTTTTTTTCACCACCAATTAGGCTTTTGGGGGTTATTTGTTTTCAGCAATTAGTTTATTTTCTATGCATTTTAAAGGTTTAACCAAGGGAAAAATGAAAAAATACACTTTCTCCAATTTCATCCCCTATAGTTTTAATATATAACACTGCTACTGTAGATAAAACCCACACATTTTATCTGCCTATTTGTCCTGGTTATCACAAGATTTTAATTATGTCCCTAGTACAAAGTATGGTGACAATATATTTGGAAATAAAGGTGTATTTTTTCTTTCTTTCTCACTAATCTCACGTGCACACGCACGTGCGGGAGCGCGTATGTGCATGCGCACAGCAGCACTGTTTGACTTATAAAAACATCCTGGAGCCATTAAGAGGCTCTAGCAGGATGTTTTTAGGGAGTACGTTAAAAAGGGGCGCTGGGAAAAAAGGGCGCGGGGTTTTAAACGATAAGCATGGATAACGTTTAAAAATGTATTGTACTGTATTTCGTTTAAAATTAATGTTTTATAAAGTTATAAATCATTAAATAATGTGCATTAACAGCAATTGTAAAAACGTTAATCTTTCGTTTAAATAGTGAAACGTATAATAACGTTTAAAAAAAAAATGACTAAGTAACCCTCACTGTACCTACCCCTAACCCCTAGACCCCCCTGTTGATGCCTAAACCTAAGACCCCCCCCCCTGTTGGTGCCTAACTAACCCTCCCTGTACCTACCCCTAACCCCTAGACCCCCCTGTTAGTGCCTAAACCTAAGACCCCCCTGTTGGTGCCTAAACCTAAGACCCCCCTGTTGGTGCCTAAACCTAAGACCCCCCTGTTGGTGCCTAAACCTAAGACCCCCCTGTTGGTGCCTAAACCTAAGACCCCCTGTTGGTGCCTAAACCTAAGACCCCCCTGGTGGTGCCTAAACCTAAGACCCTCCTGTTGGTGCCTAAACCTAAGACCCCCCTGTTGGTGCCTAAACCTAAGACCCCCCTGTTGGTGCCTAAACCTAAGACCCCCCTGTTGGTGCCTAAACCTAAGACCCCCCTGTTGGTGCCTAAACCTAAGACCCCCCTGTTGGTGCCTAAACCTAAGACCCCCCTGTTGGTGCCTAAACCTAAGACCCCCCTGTGATAAGCATTAATAAAGTTTCAAAAACATATTGTGCGTTTTTTCGTTTAAAAATAATGTAAAAAAAAAAAATTGTACTGTTTTTCGTTTAAAAATAATGTTTGAAAAAAATATTGTACTGTTTTTCGTTTAAAAATAATATTAAAAAATGTATAAATCATTAAATAATGTTTAATCATGAGAAGCAGTAATAAAACAGTCTCCGGGCGCCGCTTTTAAAACGTTATTTTTCTCCGGCGCCCTTTTTTCCTATCGGGCGCCCATTAAACAATATTTATTATGGGAGTGAATGGCGGCGCCCGATTTGTCCACTAGCCTCCTGCGCCCTTTTTTACTGTTACCGTTTTTAGGAGTCCGGTTGTCATTAAGTGGTTAAACAAAAAAAGGTTTAGCTTTTTTATACTGTACACATGCTTGTGGACAGCTTGCAAAAACGCAACTTTCAAGCAGTACGCAAAAATGCTTACAATATAAAGAAATGCTTAAAATTTTTTTATCTCTTTTTATACAAAAATTGTGCAGAAATTAAACACCGGGGAGGTTAATCAAGGTTATTATGGTTATTAATAAAATTGTTATCTTGCCTAATGAGCGACCAAATTGTTATTTTTCATGACATCAAAACACTTACATAGGTTCGCTTTCCTTTCCTTCATCTGATCGTAAATCACTACATGCTTCCTTTGTCAGTGTCACAACAGGCCAAGTGCATATTGTACAAAAGCAGAACGTTTCTGCTGACACCTACATGTATACAATGGTAGGCGCAGATGCAATTAAAAATGTAATTGGATTAAAGGTGGGGGTGATGGAGTGAGTCAATGTATGCAAAGTGCCTCATTGAGGTCAAAGCAAACCTGTAGTGACATAGGACATTGAGATAAACATAGGTACATATAGCAGTAGCACTGCAAAGTGCTTTAGTAAACCATGCAATTCATCAACTTATAAGTTTATTTTCACTTCAGATTTGCCTTAAAGGACATTTGAGGTTAAAATAAACTGATGAGAAAACAATTGTATCTATCCTCCTAAAAATGTATTTTTTTTTTAGATATCCCAGTTTTATTTTATATTTAAATTTAGTATTTTTTTTAAGTTTTTACTGTTTCATTGTCCCTGCTCAAGGACACATTCACTGAGGTATGCCAGAGCTCAAATCTATGAATTACTGAGCTTTTTTTTTTTATCTCTTTCCTGCTCTCAGAAGCCATTTACTGACAGGAAAGTGTTTTTTGGCTGTAACTACTAATCAGTGAGGGTTATGCTATATTTTGATCCAGTCCGACCCGGTGCTGACCCAGACAGAAACTGTCACTTGCATACCTGATGTTTTACTCTGTCAGACGGTGAAAGAAAAAAAAGGAACACAGCATAGTTTGTGTGCATGGCACTGTACATACACCTGTCTATCTCATCATGTCACATGTCACCTCTGTTGTCCTTTAAGGATTAGGCTGCTTACACACAGGGACTAACGTGCGCCTGTAACGCTCCCCCAACGCACAGCAATGTAACACAAGTGGGCTGTTCACACAGCCCACGTTGCGTTACATGTAACGCTGCACGTTGTCGGGAAAGTGCAGCATGCTACGGCGTTAGAGCGGCTATAGCCGCGTTAGACTGTTTGCACATGCTCAGTGGGGGGCGGAGAGGAGGCGGGGAGAGCCAGCTACAGTAGCCGCGCACATGGCTACTTAATATTCACTGCACTGGCGGCCGCTGATTGGCCGGCGGGACCACGTGATTCGGAGAGTCTTGCTCCGCATCACGTGGTCCCGCCGGCCAATCAGCGCCACTCTGGGAGACCTTATAGGGATAGAGCTGCCTAACGCGGCTCACTCTACCGTCCTTTCTTGCAGCACCATACGTTGTGTTAGGTGCACGTTATGCGACCTTAACGTGGCACCTAACGCAACGTCTTGGTGTGCAAGTAGCCTTAAGGTAGTTTGAACAAAACTGGTGATGGGAATGGCACTTCATATTTAGCGCTATGTGAAGAGGATTATTTTTTTTGTCCAGGATTTGTATAATGTTTACAGTGAAATCCAGTGCTTGCAGATCTGTCCTCATGTACAGTTGAAAGGGGAAAAAAGAAAAGTAATGATTAAGGTTTCACTTGCATTATTCTCTCTCCAGGCACATGTAATTCATTTCCCGTATTCTATTTCCCTACCTCTTTAAAATAAAAATGCCTTTGTACGCCTGTCAAGTCACACAAAAAGTCCGTTCATTACAGAACTCATTGGTGACTTGCTCTATTTTTAGAAATCACATTTTATTCTGGCTCGGGAACTCTGATTAACTCAGCTGGGAGTTCTTAATTAGCGTATGTAGAGTTGCCATTTCAACAACAGGAGATGATAGAGGGGAGAAAGAAATTACAGCGGACGTCACGTTCCAAACCAAGGGCAGTTTCCGGAAAAGGGTTAAGTAATATAAAGAGGTTTACTGGAAATGTGTAATGTACTATCTGTGACAGCTGTGAAGCTGAGCATTCAACAGGCTGCAACTCTGATTGTGTAATCAGAAACAATTTACAAAAGCTATGACTCATCCACCATCATGAAAATTCCAATTACATAATAATACCTACGTCTGACTACCATTAACTATTTAGTGCCTCAGAACATTCTTCTGAACATTTAAAGCAATACTTGTTATTTTCATATTCTGTATGCTTTGCAAAATTAGACTCTCCCTCAATGCACCTGGTTTATGCCACATGTCCACTTGCAGTCTGTTTGCATTTTCCCATGCATGTTGTGGGCAGCACAGTGGCACAGAGGAAAGCACTCAGCTTTGCTGGGTCCCTGGTTCAACTCCGGACCATTACACTATCTGCACAAAGTTTTCATGTACTCCTTGTGCTTGCATACCAAAAAAGCAGAGAATTGGCTGTGATGGACATAGGGATTATATTTGTGAGCTCCGCTGAGGGACAGCTAGTGACAAGACTACATACTAGAAAACCGCTCTGGAAGATGCCAGCACTATAAAAATAGCAATTTAATTATTATTTTTTGTAAACCACACATCACATTTGTATGTAGAAAAAAAAAAAAAAGTTTCCAGGAGCAGCATGATTAAAAAAAAGTGCAAAGTGTCTGGAACCAACACCAGGCTGTAAGTTTTTGTTCTCACGTGAAAAAAAACACATGTGAAGAGCCCATTGATTAATCTGGGATGAGAGCTAATGTGCGTCTAACTCCTGGAACCACAAAACAAGCATCTAGTAGAAATGAGGCCCAACAGTCCAAGTTCCTTTCATTGTTTTCATAAAAGAGACTGGCAGAGTCATATTGGTTACAAACAGGGTGCTGGTATTATGGACAATGACATGCAATCATTAAAGCAAAAAGATTGTTTTCATTATACTTGGTCTTTATCTAAAGCACAAAACCGTGAGATCATAGACCTAGCTAAAGCACTGACAGGTGCACCTGTATCTCAGGACTAGCTTAACAGGATTACAAACCTACTGGTAGTTAAACCAGTTTCTACACATGTAATTGAACTGTGCATTTGGCTGTTTGCATTTAAGTCCAGCTTTAAGCGTATTGAGTCCTGTGGGAGAAACTTTCTTCACAAATGAGGTTGTGGTGAAACATGCAATGGGAGTAGAAATTAATTCTGATACTCTGTTACAAGCACTAATCATGGCATCTCTTAGTGCAGCTTAATAGGCAAGGGCCATTATTCAATTCACTTTTTCTCAAAGTTTTCTCTTGGGAGAGCATTTTTTCCATCTTCTGTCTAAAATATAAATTTGCAATTTGCAGTTGAATAATCAAAAAGTAGTTGAAAAAGTACTCAAAATTAGTTTGAGTATTTTCTTGCTTGCTGACTCAGTAGGAATAGTATGAACCTCTTGTCAGGTATTCATTGGACTTATTTTTTTCTGCCATGACCATGCACATCATTGAAAAGAGGAAATGAGAGGGCACTACTCAAACAAGAAAACAGCCAGCAATAAAAACCTGTCAGAGGTTGCAACTTTTCCACACACTATTTAAATCACAATGGCCTCAATTCACTAAGCTTATCTCCTGTCTTTAATAATGTTTCTAGAGTTATCACCATGGTGATAAGGCATGTAGTATTCAGGAAACATTTTACCTCAGGCAAACCTAAAGTTAACTCTTCTGTCTTTAAGTTAACTCTTCAATTCTTAAAATAACTCCAGAGTTAAAGACAGGCTGTTAATTAACTCTGTGTGAAAATAACTACAGAGGAGGTAAATTAACTACAGAGGCGGTAACTTAACCACCCTTGCGTTCTATTGAGATCGCCAGGGCGGCTGCGGGAGGTTTTTTTTTTAAATTAAAAAAAAACTATTTCATGCAGCCAACTGAAAGTTGGCTGCATGAAAGCCCACTAGAGGGCGCTCCGAATCCGTTCTTCTGATCGCCTCCGGCTTTCCTCATCGCCATGGCGACGAGCGGAGTGACGTCATGGACGTCAGCCGACGTCCTGACATCAGCCGCCTCCGATCCAGCCCTGGGGGACCCTCTTTCACCGCTGCACGCGGCGGATCGCCGCAGAGCGGCGGCGATCAGGTAGCACACGCGGCTGGCAAAGTGCCGGCTGCATGTGCTGCTTTTTATTTTATCAAAATCGGCCCAGCAGGGCCTGAGCGGCACCCTCTGGCAGTAATGGACGAGCTGAGCTCGTCCATACCGCTAAGGTGGTTAAGGAATGAAGAGATACGATAAATCTCTCACTGTGTGGAGGAAAGTTTCTCTTGCCTTATCTCCAGCATGATCTTAGTGAATTGAGGCCAATGTCCCAAATGAAACATGGCAAGATTAATATGGTAAAATACCACTAATTTCATAGTTTCATGATGTGCCTAATTTTTGCAGCTAAAGTTTATCAGCGTTAAAAGGGCACTATGGCGAAAAATTGTAAAATGTAAAATATGAGCAAACATATACAAATAAGAAGTATGTTTTTTTGCAGAGTAAAATGAGCCATAGATTACTTTCCCCCTACATTGCTGCCTGTCACTTACAGTAAGCAGTAGAAATCTGACAGAAAAAACAGGTTTTGTAATAGTCCATCTCTTCATGGGGGATTCTCTGGGATTTATTTATTTACAAAAGCACTTAGTGAATGGCAGTTGCTATGTCCAGCTGTAGCAAGCAAGGAGGCTGGCTAGAATCATTGTTTAAATCCTTTTTAGGGCATATATTTATAAAGAATAAAAGCCTTGCTGAGAATCCCCTATGAAAAGATGGACTAGTCCAAAACCTGTCACTTCTGTCAGATTTCTAATACCTACTGTGACAGCAACATAGCAGAAAAGCAATGTATGGCTCATTTTACTCTGGGAAAAAATGTATTCTTATTTGCCCATGTTTGCACATATTTTAAATTTAACAATTGTTCGCAATAGTGCCCCTTTAAGTAGAAAATTCAGCCTATAACGTACAATGTACAAAAATGATGTTTACAAACAGAAGAGCCTTTCTATAGGCAAGGTAACTTGAATAATGTAATATTCTTAAACTCAACTTGCATGCTACACTAAAGGGTGGCACCGATACATTAAAGGGGAACTGAAGAGAGATGTATATGGAGGCTGCCATGTTTATTTCCTTTTAAAGTAGTTATTTCGCGAAAAAAGTAGGCAGTTAAAAAATGTGACAGATTTTGGGCCAGTCCATCTTTTTAAGGGGGATTCTCTGTTGTTCAGCATTTCCTGAACAACAGTTGCAAAATTTAACTGACACAATAGTGTGCAAGTGATTAGGGAGGCCGGCTGGTATCTTGCTATTTTGGCAGTTAAACTGTTGTTCAGGAAATGCTGTTGAAAACAAAGAAAGCCCTGAGAATCCCCCTTAAAAAGATGGACTGGCCCAAAACCTGTCATCTGTTACATTTTTTAACTGCCTACTTTTTTTGCGAAAGAACCCCTTTAAGCAATACCAGTTGCCTGGCAGCCCTGCTGATCCTCTGCCTCTAATACTATTAGCCATAGCCCCTGAACAAGCATGCAGCAGATCAGGTGTTTCAGACTTTAAAGTCACATCTGACAAGACTAGCTGCATGCTTGTTTCTGGTGTTATTCAGATACTACTGTAGAGAAATAGACCAGCAGGGCTACCAGGCAACTGGTATTGCTTAAAAGGAAATAAACATGGTAGCCTCCATATACCTCTCTCTTCAGTTCCCCTTTAAGATGACCCTGTAGTGAGAAGGATATGGAGGCTGATATGGAGCAATGACAATGAATGTCCTACCAATTCTGTTCCTCTACAAATTTTAAAGCGGACAAAATGAATCTGCCGTAAACTGGCCAGTACAAAGTAAAAATTATATTTGTCATATCAATAGTATTTTCCAGTCTATGCTAAAAAAATACTAATAAGATAAAATCATATAGCCTATGCATCAGTCCATAAAGGTTGTCAATTTGCAAGTAACACAAACTGTAAGGGCTCATTTCCACGGGCAATTGAACTTTGTGCTCAGCAAGCAGTTACCAGGCAGCAGTGAGCAATTACCAGGCACCAGCAAGCAGGTGTAAGAGTTTGAAAGGCTTTACACTGCCTATCAATTGCTTGTGGAAACGAGACCTTAAAGCAGTATAAAACCCTGACATATTCAATACAACCATGTTTTCCTACTTTTTATATGCCATACGGTTAGCATATTTGCTTTTGTGCATAAGTAGTATTATTCATTTAGAAATTACACGTTCCCAAAGTACACTTTTTTTTACTCAGAGCTTACTTTGCATTTTATTTATAACTGCATCATTCATCATCTAACTTAAAGTGACTCTGTAACAAAAATTACAACGTTTTTTCTACCATCCTACAAGTTCCTAAACCTATTCTAATCTGTTCTGGCTCACTGCAGCACTTTGTACTATCACGGTCTCTGTAATAAATCAATGTATCTTTCCCCTGTCAGACTTGTCGGCCTGTGTCTGGAAGGCTGCCAACTCTTCCGTGCTGGTCTGTTCCTCTATGCACACTCCAGTGTGTGTTTTATTTACATAAGCCAGCAGCTTCTCTGCTATCTTATCAGTGATAGAAGAGAGCTGGATAAAAATCCTCCTCTGCTAGGCTGTGAAAGTATCTGGCTGACACATACTGAGGAATTACAAACACAGGCACAGGCAGAGCTGTCTGCAGGAAGCCTGTAATGTTCAGTGCATGAGAGAAGAAGGGGACAGAAGGTAAACACACAAATGATCTTTTGAGATTCAAAAGGAAAGCTGTATACAGCCTGCTTGTGTATGGATGTATTTTCTATGTGTGGACATATTGTACATCAATCTACTTCCTGTTTTGGTGGCCATTTTGTTTGTTTATAAACAAACTTTTTAAAACTGTTTTTGACTACTTTTAATGCGGCGGGGAGTGGCGAAATTGTGACAGAGGGTATTAGGAGATGTCCCCTAACACACTGGCATGTTTACTTTTGTGCGATTTTAACAATACAGATTCTCTTTAAGCATAAATGCTTTCTGATGCTTTCGGATTGTCTCACTGTCTTTAGGAGACCTGTCAGTGTCAGAGAAGGCTTTGTTTACATTCCTCACTTAATACAATTAAACATTAGATAACATTATCTACAACTTTGGATCCGTCCAACTCTGCTGGCAGGGAAGCTTCTAAGGCCTGTGTTAACCCTTTGAATGCTGTTCTAGTAAAAAAAATGCTGGTTGTATAGAATATGCTGTAAATCTATTAGAGCAAAGTAGAAATGTTGGGTTTCATTCCGCTTTAAAATGCTGATTTTGGGTGGATGGAGGGGTGGGTAACAGTGATGACAAAATATTCCTCCAAAAATGCAACTATCCATGGACCCAGGAAGAGAAAATACTCAAACCTGTTTATTCACCAGAAGCCAATCAATTAAATGGCACATGGTTACAAAATTGAAAACAAAAGCTTTGATTGGCAACATTTAATTGCCATCCTAGATCAGTGATTTTCATGCTAGGGCAATTGTTTTTTTTGTCACAGGCAGTAGGAAACTTGCTTGATGTTTGGAGTTTCCATGTGTCCAGTGGCCCTTTCAATTGGAGTGCGACATAGTTAGTCCCAAAACAAAATCGGGGAAGTATTTACTTCTTCATTTAACATTGTCTTGAGTTGTGCAACTTAAATCTAGCACACTACTCTGGCCCTTTTAGACACCGCTCAGAAAGCATTAAATGTAACTCAATATTTAATGAACCAAATGTATCCATTATTTAATGCACATGTTAAAATTAAACATTGCTTCCAGACATCTCCTGTATCGCCACAATTCAGAAGCGTGACTGACAACATCAAAGAAACAGGAAAGGATAACTAAACATTACAGCCTGAGGTAAGATGAAATGCTCACCTCTTTATAAATGTTTTACACATCAACAAAGCTTCCAGTTGAGCATTCTACTAAGCAATCAAAAGAGTTAACATACTGTATACGAATGTAGTTATATTGGAGAGATTGCCATGGCGATTAGCAGTTAACACTGCAGAAATAAAGGCATTTTTCAGAGCGTACATATAAAATTGGCACAGGGAAATTTGGGCACAGGGTGAAGCCAAAAGATGGTGCACCCTGATCTAGCTACACTACTGCCCTATTTCTAAACTATCCCCCTACAGGTAACTTAGGCACTCATTCCCCCCTGTAATTCGGGCTCCGACTATTGCCAGCAGCACCATAATTACACAATTTATCATAAATTTGTGACCTGGCTATTGCCAGTGCCTCAAATTAGTGAGCGCTGCTATGGCAAATGGTAATTCCCATTGTAATTCACATGTAGTTCCAAATTAGCTATCACTTTTCCGATTGCTAAACCTATAACATGGCAATTACAGTAAATTATTTTTATGGGTGTATGCCTGCAATTTTCTATAGAATGACCATTTCCTGTGTGTGTGTAGTACTGATCCCCATAGTTAGAATGGGGTGATCAGCTAATTTTAGACTGCTCAAAAAAGTGTAATTCGCTATGGAGTCATGGAACACTTATCTCCATTGGAGAACAGATTTTTTTGCTTTGTTTCCTTGCTTCAAATACCCGGTTTGTTGCTTTGCTGCCTTTTAAAAATGCCAAGGTGTGTCTGCAGTCAATGGGAATCGCATTGCCACTTTATATGGTGAATGGTCCATTGCCATTTCCAGTCCTAAGCTTCATGATTTAAGTGAATGGAGAGGAGGAGACCCAAGTTTAGGGAAATTCTGGTCGGCAGTCAAAGAATGAATCACCACTGTCAAAAAACATACCGGAAGGGGAGGGGGGGGTTCGAATTTTAAGGGGGCAATCTGCTTTGTAAAGATCTGACTGAGCTGTGCCAGGTTACATAATGGCCTTAATTCATAAAACATTACCGTGTGTGGTAATGCTGTAAACAGCAGACTTTCCCGAGCACTTAGCAAACTGTCAATTCATAAAGGCGGTTACCGCATGAAAAAAACTTAAATTACCAAGCAGTGAGGAAAATTACCGACTTGGTTGAAGTTACCTCCAACACATGTCAGTAAATTGTCAGCAAATGTCAATGCATAAAACCTTCAACAAGCGGTAAGCCAGGCAATAATTACAGACACCTCCGGTGAGGTCTTAACAATGCAAAGTGCAGGGAGCCAAAGTCTGTGCGAGTCATCTGTGCAGGGAGCCAAAGTCTGTGCGAGTCATCTGTGCAGGGAGCCAAAGTCTGTGCGAGTCATCTGTGCAGGGAGCCAAAGTCTGTGCGAGTCATCTGTGCAGGGAGCCAAAGTCTGTGCGAGTCATCTGTGCAGGGAGCCAAAGTCTGTGCGAGTCATCTGTGCAGGGAGCCAAAGTCTGTGCGAGTCATCTGTGCAGGGAGCCAAAGTCTGTGCGAGTCATCTGTGCAGGGAGCCAAAGTCTGTGCGAGTCATCTGTGCAGGGAGCCAAAGTCTGTGCGAGTCATCTGTGCAGGGAGCCAAAGTCTGTGCGAGTCATCTGTGCAGGGAGCCAAAGTCTGTGCGAGTCATCTGTGCAGGGAGCCAAAGTCTGTGCGAGTCATCTGTGCAGGGAGCCAAAGTCTGTGCGAGTCATCTGTGCAGGGAACCATAATTACAGCTTGTAACAAAAGAGATAATGCCACATTTCTGCTGTACCACTCAATGGGCTGCGGTAATTTACCCAACTTCAAAGGCAGCTGTGAAAATCCTGATGAATTAGCACACAAAGGTCTAAAATACCGAATGCTGTATTTTCCTCCCAGATTTGTTTACCGCAAAGCCTTTTATGAATTTAGGCCATAGAGAGGTGGACAGGGTCAGATGATTTGTGCGCACAACAAGAGACTGTTAGTTGCCCCTCTCAGAGCTCCTCCCGGTATACATTATGGCCTCAATTCACTAAGCAGTTTAGACTAGTCGACAGATGGTTTTTAGTCTCCTGATGGTTTGGTGTAATGTTTTAGACCTGTTTTTAGACCTGGTCTAACATTCAGTAATTACACAAGTCACAGAGGCAAACAAGGAGTAACCACGCCCACTTTTTCAGACAGAGATTAGACCAGCTGAATTTTGTGGGTAAAGTAATTCTGTGAGGTATTTTAGACGTGAGGATGGAACCTTTGGAATTAATTATGTGGGAGTTTGATTGTATGCAGAGGAGAGCTCATCAAAGGAGAAGGATGTCAGTCATAGCTACTCGTTCGTGAATTGCATCTTTTGACCATTTCCCCCACTTTACCCACCTAATTACTAAATGTTTTAGACCAGGTCTAAAAACAAGTCTGAAACATTTGGTAATCGTAAATTCCTCTTTGATGCAGCTGACCAAACCATCAGTAGACTAAAAACCATCAGTAGACTAGTCTAAACTGCTTAGTGAATTGAGGCCAATGGGGGCAATGATGGGATGGGGGAAGCATCTAGACAGCTGTCTGACAATGACACAATTGTATCAACAGGAAGAGACGCTAGAGGAGCCAGCCATCAAGGTACCATCAATGTATTCACTGCAAAAAAGTTGTGTAATGAACAAAATACTTACTGAAAATACACTGTCATATGCAGAAAAAAAACAGGGGGCCGATCCAGAGTTAAGAATTCATTTTTAGATGTGTTAAATAATCGAGACCTCCCTCACATCGGGCATTTACCACCGTGCAATATAATCCCCATGCAGTAGAATAGCCAGAACTCACTGGGCCCCATAGCAAGGCTTATGGTCTGCAGCCTAGGCTAATCAGGATTCCTATACTGTGTCCCTCGCCTAATGGTCTCTCTCCCCACTCCCCAAATAGCTTTTCTTGGCAGATAAGAGGTTGTGCCCCCCCCCCCTTATATTTCCTAAATCCTGGTGATCTAGTGGTACCCTCCTTGTATTAATTTTCCTGGAAGTCTAGTGTTTCCCTCAAATAGCTAGGCAAAACAACCACTTAAAGGGTTGTTATATATGTATATATTTTTTGAATTGGGTGAAATCTGTTAAATACATTGTATAATGTGTGCCCAGCCTAAATAACAGTGGCACACGGAAGTGTGGGCCTTTCTAGGATATGCAACATAACCTCCCTTTAAAATCATGTTTTGTCTATGAATGGAAAGTCTCATAATGGAAAATGTATAGCCAAAATCATACTTCACCCAGCATTAACCTCGGCTAAGCAAACTTGTCATGTCATCATCAGTCATTACGTAAATTTCAGATACAAAGCTCTTGAAATGAGAAGGAGTGTGTCCACCATACAATCTAACATGAGGAGGATAACATTGGCGGTTCTCCATTTCCATAATTATGCTCTATTTTCACGAGGGAAACCCTGGCTGCATGTCTTCTCTGCATTAACATTTTCAACCTCACTGCTCTTGGCAATGAAAGCATTAGTTCCTCTAGTTTCTTACGCCAAGTGGAGGCCAGGGGTCCACAGAGTATAGATTTTCTATGCAAACTGGGAACCTTTAGCCATTATGCATTTTATTTAAGTGCTTTTAACCACTCTCTGAGGATTTTGGAACAGATGCTTGCAATCTCACAGAAACCCTAATCAGGGACCAAATTTACCTTTGCCTTCCTTTAAAGTAGCCATTTAATAATGTTTAATGACCTCAGAATTGGTACAATACCTTCATTTCCCCGTGAGCCTTACCCTGGGGTTTGTATTACATAAAACCTTCAGCGTATCTGCAGCATTTATACATTCATAAAGACAAGAGCAGCGCATTAAATGCGGTACTGCAAAGTGAATGTGACAAGCCACTGTACGTCTTTCGATCACCTCCTCCCAGTTGTTGGCTTCTGCTGAGGCTTGATGGCTGTTGCCGAGCTGAGAAACAATTCTCTGACATTAACTACATGATCCATCACTTAATAACACAGCAGCAGCAGCTGTCAGCCAACATTTCTTAATCTTCCTTTTACTGCACCACTTTTTCATCAATATTACTGGGGAGCTCTGTGTCACACTCAAGAGAAGGTCACCTGCTGCATTAGAGGGATGGCAAGCAGTTAGTAGGTACAGCGATTAAGAAGTGAATCCTGTATATGCCTTCAACAACAATGAAGGTTTGAGAACTTGCACAATAAGATTACAATGAAAAATACGATAGTGGTTTGTGATAAGGTTCCACTGAAATCAGTAACTATGGCCAATATTTTGCATTTGTTAGCAATGAGAAACCAACAAGATGGTATAGTAAAGGAGAAAGTGCCCACTGGAACATGGTGAGTGTTTAGTCTCCTCAAACTTGATTTACTATAACCTGGTGATAGACTGAGCTGAGGGACATACCGGTATACTCCTTCTCTAGTAATTACTACTAAACCACAATTATGATTGACATACTTTTTCTTACTACTGGTCAGTGTGAATGATCAAGGAAGCAGCTCAAGCTGGCCTTTCCAAGGCAACATCAACTTGTATAACAATGTCCGAGGTTGCTAGATTTATACTAAACTACATTTTAATACACTGTCTAAAGTATACCTGAACTGAAAAAAATCTTTCTTTTTAAAGTGAACCCGAGGTGAAAATGAACAGATGAGATTAACTGTATTTATCATCTTACTCCTAAAAATGACTTTAGATATCCCATGGTTTTATATTTTCTATTCAACAATTTAAAAAGTTATGTTCACTCTAGAGGCCAAATTAAAAATTTAACTTTATCCCTATCAGTAGCGGATACCCCTTTTACGTGAGAAATCTATTCTTTTCACAAAAAGACCATCAGGGGGCGCTGTATGACTGATATTGTGGTGACACCCCTCCCATAAGAAACTGAGTACTACTCCTGGCAGTTTCCTGCCTGTGAACCTTGCTGCATTGTGGGAAATAGCTGTTTACAGCTGTTTCCAACTGCCAAAATAGCATGCAGCAGCTACATCACCTGCCAACAGTAAAAATGTCACAATGTAATAAATGTCAGAATGTAAATCAGGGATTTAAAAGATTTTACAATGGACAAACACTGACTAAATCATTTATACAGAATTGTAAAAATGAAGCACTTTATTACATTATTTTCACTGGAGTTCCTCTTTAAAGAGTAACGGTCAGGCATAAAATCTATAATCAATTTTTTATTACAAACTTAAGTAAAAAATATGCTAACAAGGCAATTCAAAAGTTTAAAATCAGTTTCACCTTTTCTTCAATAGCTTTTTAGTCCCCATACCACCAGGCGCTCTTCTCGAACACTTGCCGCAGAAGAGAAAATGTAATGCATGCCAATTAAGCCTGACTGAAGCCTCTGTCCCTCACCTCTGTTCCCCTCTGATTGGCCGCCTATTTTTGGTCACTTGCAGCTGCTAGGATGCAGGGAGGGGGGCCAGAAGCTGTCCGCTATCACTGTCCTCAGCCACCCCCCCCCTCCTGTTGTGTGCCCCTCTCCGCACTCATGCTGCATCCCCCCCTCACACCTCCTCTCCTCCTTGCACTATTACTTAGCGAAGTGGGGAGGAATAAAAGCAGTGTGCACAGACTCACCTCCATATGGTTCCACACGCTGTAGTTCCTGTCTATACACTCTGCACTACCGCGGGCGGTACTGCAGAGTGTATAGACGGGAACTCCAGTTCCACCATGAGCAGATAAGTCTGCACCCATTGCCTTTATTCCTCCCCGTTATGCTCTATAATAGTGCGGGGAGGAGAGGAGATGTGAGGGGGGATGCAGGGGAGGCCAATGCCAAAGCCTGTGTGACCCAAGATGGCCCCTGCCATGGACAGAATTCTGGCCATTTCACTATATAAAATACACTGAAATCAAAATGTGGACAATGCAATACATCTGTTATGCAAGTACAGCAAGTATCTACTTAAATGTGTTTTTTCCCCTGGCATAATATGGCTAATAGTTGCACTTTACCTACTTGCTGACCGCTCCACACCAATTGGCGTGAACTCGGCGGCAGCCCCAGGACCACTCCACGCCGATTGGTGTGAATAGTTTTCAATGGAGCTAGCAGGAGATCTCGCCTCTTGGAAGGCAGAGCTTCGCTCCACCTTCAGTATCCCAGCGGCGGACGCTGCTCGGAGACTGTTAGACAGCGAAACTGCCATCTAATAACCCTGTACACGGCTGTCCCCTCTGTAGGCAGGGAAGCTAAAGCCTATGACAGCCAATCGTGCTGATTGGCTGGCGGGGGAAATATAAATTCTTTAAAAATAATACATTTATTCAAAAATTAATAAAATAAATATGTATATTTAAAAAAATGGGGAGCGATCAGAGAAAAGGGGGGGGGGAATCCCTTGTGTGCCGAGTTGTGCGGCCCCGCTAAGTTTCGTGAATAGAGCCCATCGTGCTATTGGGCTCCCATGGTTTGTGTTTTTTTCCCTAAATATAAATCCTCACCTCACCCTAATGCTGGGAATACACGGGTTGATTTTGCCGCTCGATTTTGTGCCCCATCGTTTTCCGCGCTCGATTATGCGGTCAATTTTGTTATCTTCCATTCGTTTTTCTTTTCCCATTGTTCCCTATGCAAAATCGAGCGCGTAATCGATCGGGCATGTTGGAAATGATCAATCGAGCCATCTAAATGGCTCAAAATCGAGCCGTGTATACCCAGCATAAGATGACTGGCAGCGCCTGTCATCTTATGGGTCACAATGATCTGCCAGGTCAGTCAACAATGGAATCACAGTTGAGATCACGCCACAAAACATAAAAGGGATTCATTAAAATGCATTTGATTAAGACTAATTGTTAATTACATTTCCACACAACGTTATCTGTAACACAATATGTAAATGTCCTCTTTTATTTGTTACATAATACATTTAAGTCAAAGCATGGTGAGTCTCCATTCCCTTGGGTCCATATTATTTCCCTCTGCATGGAAGTATACCACAAATATCCAGCACGTGCACATTACAGAAGCCAACACGCTCCAAAACTATCAGCAGAGCAGCAGGATTTTCACTTCAGGGTGGCTTAAAGTGTTTGTGTTTTGTGCTTTTAGAGGTATAAAAGAGAAAAAGGGAAAATGTACAGCTAATAGATTATATAAAACCTCATAAAATGACTTCTACACGGTACTTGCATGAAACACCAATGAAGGGATGTCATTCACTCACAAAACAGGGCAGACTAAAGCTACCCATACACTGCGTCGATTTCCCGCCGATATACAGCAGATTCGATCACTGCGATTTCAGAGCGATTCTAGGCATGGTTAGAGACGTTTTCTAAACATGCCTAGCATTTTTGGGAGCATTTTTGTGTAGCAGATTACACATATTGTTACAGTAAAAGCTGTTACTGAACAGCTTCTGTAACAAAAACGCCTGGAAAACTGCTCTGATGTAGCGTTTTTCAGAGCGGTTTTGAGCTTTTCCTATACTTCACATTGAGGCAGAAACGCTTCTGCAAACTGCTGCAGGACCCACGTTTGCGGTTTGCAAAAAAATCTCAAACCGCTGGTGTGCACCATCCCATTGAAATACATTAGCCAAGCGTTTTCACAGGCGGAAGTGGTTTGCGGATCGCTTCAAAAACCGCTCGGTGTGTACCAGGCCTAAACGAACATTCTGCAGAGAGAGCAGTGTTCTCCCCAGGATCAATTAGGTGGGCGCGCCGCCCGGGTGAGGTAAGCCCCCCGCCCGGCTGCTTCACACGCTGGGCTCTCTCTCTCTGTGTACGAGATCTCCTGCTTTTCAGCAGGCTCGTCCAGGTATTGGCTCAGCTCGGCGGTGGGCGGGACCATCTGACTGCAGCGTGCTCTTCCAGGAACGATACAAGCAGTCAGTCACAGAGAAGGGACTCTGGCGTCTGTGTAACTATAAAGGCCGTTTGGCTTTGTAATTCGGACTCTCGGAGCCTCCTTTCCTTGTCACAGCTGCGTCATTAGGTCAGTTGCCTCTCTCCCTCCCTCCCCTCTGAATGTGTGTATTCCGTAATTACTTGCCCGTCTCTGTGAAATATACGGCACTTGTGTTTAGAAGGCTAGAGAGGAGTGGGGAGTGCAGGCAATCACTCACCTCCTCCCCCGGCTGTCACAAGACGTATGGGGCAGCTGCGGACTAGTTGCATAGAGAGGGGATGTTTTGGCTGCCTGGAGAACGGAGCTCACTGACCGCAGCACTGAAGAGAACAAACCTGATCAGAACAGATACAGGCAAAACGCATGTAGCTGGCAGCTCAGCTGTGACCTCAGACAGTTTGCACACACAAAAAAAAAATCTGTCCTGACGTTTATTCTCCCCCTCCCCCACCCTTTTTAACCCCAAGGATACAATAATAAACCTGTGAAATCACAAGGGCCAGCATGTCCTTTCAGACCATGCTGCACTTTGCATTTTCACACACACAAAAAACACAGTTCTTATCTTTGTGAATTTGTAGCTTCTCAGAGTAATCTGTAGAACATGGACATGCGACACGATTCCTGATCGAATAAATGCATTCAGCCGGAAACAATCGATGGGGTCCACAAACAACAAGGAAAACTTTATCAATCAGGTGATTGGTAGAGGAATCAACCCCAAAACCATTGACTGAATAATTGTGTTTGACCGGTACCATTAACGATGCCCAATACATATAGCTGTATAGCTCTGGACATGTTAACTATATGATGTCTGTTTCACCTGCACTGTCAGACGGATTTCTGTAGCTGCAAATATAACAAAAAGCACTGCTCACTTTAAAGTGTACCAGAGCTGAAAATAGTAAAAAGATTTAAGCCCAATCTACACTATAAGATTCTTTGTGCGATTCGATTACGATTCTTTTTACGATCCGATTAAATCCGACATGTCCAATCGGGATTCGATTTAATTCGCTTTGCCATTGCAAAGCAATGGCAAATCGAATCCCGATCGGACATGTCGGATTTAATTGGATCATAAATAGAATCGTAATCGAATTGTACAAAGAATCGTATTGTGTAGATGGGGCTTTATACATACCTGGGGCTTCCTCCCCAAAATCTTTTTACGATTTTCAGCTGAGTCCCTTTAAGACAGATTGTGTATTTCTTAAAGCACGCCTGAAATGAGAGCCATATGGAGGCTCAGTGTTCTCCCCAGGCTCTTTTGGCCACATTCTCCACCCATCTAATTTTGGTGAGCACCCGGCTAACATCAGCTTGTTTCCTCCTCCTATGCTGTGAGTAGAGTTGCGTCAGCCCTGCATTCGGAGCAGTGCTTTTCAGCGCTGCTAGATTTGGGCGCAGCCAGCGCCGCCATAGACTATAATGGGAATCAGTCTATAGCGGCGCTCAGTGAGTAACGTCAGCTCCGTCAGAAGACGGAGCCAAAGTTGCTTAAAAAACACAATAATTGGGCTTCCAGCAATTGCTGGAAGCCGAATTATTTCATTCCCCACCATCCATGGCGGTCTGGAGGGGGAATAGTAATTAACACGGCCCGGACTTGTGCAAAAAGCAGGATCAGCTATATACCGCTGTATCCTGCGCCCAAGTCTACCGGCGCCAATTTCAAATGTACTCCCTGCAATCCCCCGGTTGTGCCCCACCCGGCTACTTTTTCATGCCACCCGGCTGGAAAAAATTTCTGGGGAGAACACTGGAGAGTGTAATGCTGGTATAA
Organism: Hyperolius riggenbachi; assembly: GCF_040937935.1. NCBI lineage: Eukaryota > Metazoa > Chordata > Amphibia > Anura > Hyperoliidae > Hyperolius > Hyperolius riggenbachi. Next base: position 206,667,031 of record NC_090648.1, read on the forward strand.
GTGTTCACTGAGTATACTATAACTCGAAGTCAGATTGTCACCTGGGGTCATACACGTGAGGTCAGAAATATGCGGTACAATAGGATTAAGGCAGAGCTAGGTCAGTTAACACGCCAAGTTCATACACTGGTAATCAGATGGCTAAAGTACAAAGGGCAGAGACAGGTGCTAAATCGTTAAACAGGCTGAAGTCATACACATAAGATCAGATGGTTGAGGTACAAACAGAGATGAGACAGAGACAGGGTCGTTAGGCTAGCCGAGGTCAATATCGAATATCAGATGACTATAGTACAGAGGGATGAGACTTTATTCGAAGTGGAGGGCACGCCGGGTCATACACAGAATAACAATCAGGAATAATTACAATATACAATACTGAACTAACTAGAGTACATATATCAGCAGTGTATGCTAGATATAGATATATAGAGATAGATAGATAGATAGATAGATAGATAGCTCTGCGGATCACTAACAAGACTCAGTAGTGTAGCAAGGGCCAGCGTTCAGAGAACTGAAAGCTATAAAGGACAGCGTGGAACTGACAAACCAAGATTTAAATACACAGTGAAGTGCAAGCACGCCCCCGAACTTACAGCCAATCAGAATCTCACTCAGAGTCAGCTGACCGCCGTGTCAGCTGACCAGCCGCACACCCGTCTCCTCAGCCTTGAAAGGCCGTCACGGGCCATGCGCGCTCGCCCAGGGTCTTGGGTGGAAGCGCGGCACTGGCTCACGGCCACAGGTGAGCCAGGGATGCCGCCAGACAAGGCGGAAGTACACGGCTGCCCGGAGCTGCCGGCAGCCGCGTCCGTGAGTATTGTGACAGAGATATGGCTTGCCTGGCACATGGAAACAGAAAATTTCCCACAATGCAACAAGGTTACACAGTAAACTGTCAGGACCATGGTAATGACATTACACTGTAAGAGGGGTTTCACCACAATATCAGCCATACAGATGTCCCGGATTATCTATTTGAGAAAAGGTAAAGATTTCTTGTGGGAAAGGGGGTATGAACTACTGATTCAGATGAAATTCAATCCTGTGTTTAAGTTCATCTTTAAGGCCTGGAACCCACTAGCAGCACTTTTCAAAGCCTTTTCTAAGCGCTTGTGAATTGAAAGGCTCAGAGAGGGTTCTATCTGTTGGGCGATCTGGTGGCAATCGACCAGTGTATGGCTGCCTTTACAATCTAAAGGGAAACGAGCAACCACCATTTCAGGCAAGCTAATCCAGATAAGTCCTTTTTTGCCTATAAAAGAACTTTACTGAATGTAACTCAGTAACTAAAATGTCATGTTTAATATGAATTCATCAATGTAATTAGCGTTTCCCCGTTTCCTCACCCTGATATACATTCTTCAATTTATCCCAGGTGGTGACATCTTTAATGCCGTCGCACCACTGCGGAATGTTTGTTTTTTGTTCAGACGTGAGCAGAAACATCTTTTTTCCCCCCGAGTGCTCAAGGGCCGAAGGTTGTGTGACATTCTAGCCTAGGTTAAGCATTGATGGGAGGGTGGAATTACATACCACAATATGTAGATATGTAAGTGGGTATTCTGAGTAATTTATTACATTCTTCTATATGTTTTTATGGCACCTCTAAGTGTAAGGGAGGAAAAAAAAAAAAAAAAAGGCTGGCGATGCACAGAAGCGTCAGATATGGCACATTTGCGAACTACAATGAGAAATGACTCAACCTTTGCATTCTGCCACATCTACTAGACATCCCAGGGATATGTTGTAATTTAGACAGATTTCAATGCCCTTTAAGCAGATCTTCAGTTTAAGTGCTAAGGCTTTTTAACAGCACTTGCCTCCACATTTCACACAGTGACACAAACCAGATTAAGAGAGGGCAGAGCAGTCCAAAACGGGTGAAAAATAACGTGCTTATTTTAGAACTTGCATTTATAATCTTTATTAACAGTTAAGGCAAAATTTTTTGTTTGTTTTTTTTACAATTAAATGAAACATGCTATACAATGTCATCACTATTGTGCATTTGTTCAGCACAGACCTCTTCCATACCGATGGCCCGAACGGTTCCAGGCGAACGGTTCCAGGCGAACTTTGGGTGGTCCGGGTTCATTGGCGAAGGTGAACTTTTCAGAAGTTTGATTCGCCCCCCTAATGCTCCATTAAGGTTAACTTTGACCCTCTACATCACAGTCAGCAGGCACATTGTTGCCAATCAGACTACACTCACTCCTGGAGCCCCCCCCCTTATAAAACACAGTACTACACAGTAATTAGTTAAAGAGAATCTGTATTGTTAAAATCACACAAAAGTAAACATACCAGTGCATTAGGGGACATCTCCTATTCCCCTCTGTCACAATTTCGCCGCTCCCCGCCGCATTAAAAGTGGTTAAAAACAGTTTTTAAAAGTTTGTTTATAAACAAACAAAATGGCCACCAAAACAGGAAGTAGGTTGATGTACAGTATGTCCACACATAGAAAATACATCCATACACAAGCAGGCTGTATACAGCCTTCCTTTTGAATCTCAAGAGATCATTTGTGTGTTTCTTTCCCCCTGCATCTCTCATGCACTGAAGTTTTCAGGCTGCTCTTTTCTTCCTGCAAACAGCTTTGCCCTTGTCTGTAATTCCTCACTATGTGAAAGCCCAGCCAGCTCAGAGGACAATTTATCCAGCTTGTAAAAGATAAGAGAGAAGAGAGAAGCTGCTCTAATCTAAATAACACACAGGCAGTGTGCATAGAGGGGCCTGGAAGGCGGAGTTCATAGCAGAACCACAACACTGAAGAACTTGGCAGCCTTCCAGACACAGGCTGACAAGTCTGACAAGAGATAGATAAGTTGATTTATTACAGAGACTGTGATAGCAGAAAGTGCTGCAGTAAGCCAGAACACATTAGAATAGCTTTTGGAACTTGTAGGATGATAAAAAACAGGATGCAATTTTTGTTACGGAGTCTCTTTAAGGGACAGCTGCTGACAGACTGCTAGGGAAACCTTAGTTAGGCTCTTGTAGGCTTGTTAGCTTGCTCTGGGCTGATTGTTATTCCTTATATTGCACCACACCAAGGCTCCCTCCTCCCTCACTCCCTCTCTCCTCCCTCACGAAGAGGGTCGTGTCTTCCAGGGAATTGTAGGATTTCAAAAGCCAGCTTACATACATTGGCCAGGAATCGAACACAGGTCTAGTGCTTGGTAGGCAGCTCTCCTCACCACTATACCACCACCAACACTACATGCTGAAGCCAGCCTAGCATGTACCATTATCATATATCCAAGAGAAAAATGAGCTTGCTTAACCTCCTTAGCGGTAACCACGTGCTACACACGGGGTAGCCGCCGCGGAGGATCACATGGCCCCAGGACTTAAAAAAACCAAAGAAACTGGTGCAATACGCTTTAGCTAGCGGTTCGCTAGCTAAGCGTATGCACAAAGTTGCTCCGGTCCCCCGCGATCGCCCGCAGTTACTTCCGGAATACGTACCCCCCAGCGTTCCCACGCAGGCGCAGCCGCCCAATCGGCTCCAGGCATCGCGATGGCGGCGATCGGTATTGCGGCTGACGTCATGACGCCAATGACGTCATGACGTCAGCTCCGATCGTCGCTATAGCAACACCGGAAGCCGATCGGGAAACTGTGCTCTTCGTGGGATCGTGGCGAGATACGTATAGCCGGTGGCGATCGGCGGGCATGGGGGGGGGGACTAGAGCAACCTAAAGCATACACTTAGCTAGCGAAATGCTAGCTAAAGCACCCACAAAAAAAATTTGGGGTGAAAAAACCTCCCGGCGGACGCAGAGTCAGAAACTGTGTACCGCCAAGGGGGTTAAGGATTTGTAGGATGTCAAAAGCCAACTCACATACATTGGCCAGGAATCGAACCCAGGCCTACCGCTTGGTAGGCTGCTATCCTAACCATTATACCACCAACACTACATGCTGAAACTTCTTGGAGCAGACTTGCTTCCTCCCTCCAAAAGACACACATACTGTACATCCCCATAAAATCATTCAACAGTAACTGCGTGCACAGTCTTTGTGGTACACAGTCTCTGTGGCACAATTACCTGGAAGACAAGACCCTCCTCCGGGGGAGGGAGTAGGGAGTGAGGGAGGAGGGAGGGAGGGAGGAGGAGGGAGGGAGGAAAGGAGGATGACAATTCGTCACTGTGATCGAATCTGCTGTGAAATCGATGTGCAAACACTGACCGTTCGACCGATTTTCACCCCAAAAACGATCGATCCCGTCAATCTGTCCGCACGGAAAATTTCGCTCGATAGCCGGCGGGTTGGGAGTGCGTCGATGGCGGCGTTTGAATGTCCGACGACTGACGCTAGTGGCAATACATTACCTGTTCCGCCAGCGCATGTCCCCGCGGTCCCTTCTTTACACTGGGCTCCGCCTGGCTTCACTTACTACCTGTCAGGGGAAGTTTAAACAGTAGAGCGCCCTCTACTGTTTATACTTCCCCCGACAGGAAGTGAAGTGAAGCTGGAGCCCAGAGCGGAGAAGAGACAGCGGAGACCGGGGACTCGTGCCGGCCGGATCAGGTAATGTATGCAGGGGACAGCGTCGGCAGCTCCACAGATTGTGAATCGGCTTCATACTGAAACTGATTCAAAATCTGTTTGCAGTGTAGGCAGCAAATAGATCCCTCTTTGATCAGATTCGATCACAGAGGGATCTATCTGCTGGTCGATCTGGTGGCATAATCGACCAGTGTATGGCTGCCTTTAGTCTAACAATCAATGAACAATGTATTCATAATAAAAGGTCTGTTTTGCTAAGAAGAAAATAAATAAAAAATAAATAGACTTAATTTACTGACTTTAGGAGTGTCACATTTTAAAATGCTGTGCCCTTATGAATTTATGAAAAAAAATCCATGTAAAAATAGTCTTCTGTACAGCATCCGGCCACTTTCTTCAGCACCTGGGGTCTGCCAGAATGACATTGGGGGCAGAGGAGCAGAGGACTGCCAAGCTGTGAGCACCACTGGGGGCGGGAGGGGGAAATGGATAAAGTAAATATCCTTTCTGCATGCTGTTTGAGGGATCTGTTGTCTAGGAATTGTTGAATGGATGATACACTGTCCATTTTTAAATGGAGCTATTCTAATAAAAGATAGCAGAATATACTCTTAACTGGCACACATTCCAGCTTAAAAACCTCATTAGATCACTTAAGTTGTTCACGTTACCCTATATTTTTCATACCCAAGTAGAATGTTATGGGCAACCGGGAGGCCAGAGAGGGACCTGACAGATTACAGGAGGCTAGAAGAAGCTCCTGATCTAGCAGCTGAATTGATCTTCTACCAGCCTTCAGGATTGTGTTATATATGTTACGGCCAGAACCCGAAGTCTGGCCACTTCGGGTTCTGGCCGGTCAGTATGCGAAGTGGCCGGCTCATGCGGCCAATGTGTGAAACGGGCTTCAGTTTCGGACTTTGGCCGGCCAGAACGCGTTGTGACTTCACGTGGCCGGCCAAGTCCCGAAGTCCCGCTCACCGCCGCCAAGAAGCCCCGCTCACCTCATCCCCTGCTGCGGCTGCCGCTAACGTATTCAGACCTCCGATCAGGGCGACCATAGCAGGGAGGCAGAGAGAGGCATAGCAGCTGCCAGCTCACGCGAGACCCGCTGGACCCGAACACTTCAATGCAGAAGTGACGTCATTAAACACTTCTTCTGCATTGGAAGTGTATGGGTCCGGGCGGGTAGCGTGCGCGCTGCTCTGCCTTTCTCCGCCTGGTGGTCGCCCTGATCGGAGGTCTGAGTACTTAGCGGCAGCAGGGGATGAGGTGAGCGGGGCTTCCTGGCGGCGCCTCCAGCAAAGCTCCCCAGCCCAGTAAAGCTCCCCCAGCCCAGCAAAGCACCCCCAGCTATGCAAAGCCGCCCCCCCCCCCCCCCCCCGACCATGCAAAGCATTTCCAGCCACGACCAGCCCAGCAAAGACCCCCCCCCCAGCCATGCACAGCCCCCCAGCAAAGCACCCACCACAGCCATGCACAGCCCCCCCCCCCCCCAGCCATGCACAGAACACTAACAGCCATGCACAGCCCCCTAGCAAAGACCCCCCCCCCAGCCATGCGCAGAACACCCACAGCCATGCACAGCCCCCTAGCAGAGCACCCACCACAGCCATGCACAGCCCCCCAGCAAAAAAAACCCCAGCCATGCGCAGCGCAGAACACCCACAGCCATACACAGCCCCCCAGCAAAGCACACACAGCCCCCCAGCAAAGACCACCCCAGCCATGCACAGCCCCCAGCAGAGCACCCACAGCCCTGCACAGCCCCCAGCAGAGCACCCACACCCCCCAGCAGAGCACCCCCAGCCATGCACAGCCCCCCAGCAAAGCACCCCCAGCCATGCACAGCCCCCCAGCAAAGCACCCACAGCCATGCATTCCACCTCATCTGTGACTAATCACCACTGTAATTTGATCTCTCCCCTGTGTCACCTGACTTCCACAGCAGAGCAGGTAATTTAAAAGCACAGGATGTTAACAATGTTTTCTCCCAAGAAAGCAGGATGTAGACACACTGCAGATTTATTGCAGGATTTGTATCAGCTGTAATTAAGAAATGCTTTTCTTTATAAAAAAAAAAAAAAAAAATGATTAGTATGCTGTATCTTTCAGAGCAGAGTGGAAGTGCCATTCATGGTGCTGGACAGGACCCGGGATGTTCTGGAATTTGTGCGTTTTGGACTTTGGCCGACTGACTTTGGCCGTGTCTAGAATTGGCCGGCCAATGTCAGAAATTCCCAGCATTTTGGACTTTGACCGACGTCAAATCGGCCAGTTCTAGAAACGGCCGGCCAATTCTAGAATTGGCCGATTTCTGGTTTTGGCCGTAACATATACATCTGGTTGCCTCAGATGTCCTCTCCATTTTGTGATGCTCCTGTCATACATTTCCCTAGGACTAATAGATAGTGCTTTGTGCATTGGGCCTGACAAAGGGCTTTGAGCCCGAAACGAGCGTGTCGTTGCCTGTTCTGTATTGCACTAAATTGTTATATTCCTGTTTTGGAAGATTTTGTATACCTATAAGGAGCCCTTTCATTGAGAGTATTCCTGGATTTTTTATGAATTTGTGTCAATAAAGCATTTTTTGATAATTTGTCTTACAAAGACTCTGCATGAACTTTTTATGGTCCTTTCTATGTATAAAAAGTGCTAGAAGAAGCCCCAGGTAAGTAAGACTCAACTTCTTTTGACCACTTAAGACTTCCTTTAAACCTCTGCAAAATGAATGTCAGTTACCTAGATTTTTGGAGCAAGTGGATAAAGTACACATATCCTTGAATATGCAGTACCATCAGTATGCTTTACCCCCTCCCCCCATACTTGTTAATTAAAACAGGCAGCTTTAAGATGCACCATCACCCCGAACGATCCCCCATCTGTCCCCCCCATGCAGAGCAGGCCACAGCGAAAAACACTTTTCAGCGCAAACTATTTCAGCACTGGGCCCTCTCACCTCTTCCTCACGCAAACCGGTGAGTGTCCCTCTTGTTTCCAATGTCATGTGACATGCATCGTGAGCCAGAGGGACACTGATGCAGGCTAACCTGCTTGAGTAAGAGACAGGAGGACCTGGGGTTGGAATAAGTATGTGGTTTCTGCTGAGGCCTGCTCTGCATAAATGAAAAGAAAGAAAAAGGCACATTCCCCGGCTAGGAGTCAGAAATTCAGGTCTGACTCATGTTTAAGTCAACCCTTATGCTTTTTTTTAGAAACTCCGACCTAAATTTCTTAACTTCTAGCAGAGGATATATGGCATAAGAATCTGGGTATCTATGTCACATCATATAGGAGTGTGAGAGAGAGAGAGAGAGAGAGAGAGAGAGAGAGAGAGAGAGAGAGAAGAGAAAGAGAAAGAGAGAATCACCTTAACCCTCCTGGCGGTTTGCTAAAAAAATCGCCAGGGGGCAGCAAGTCTTTTTTTTTTAATTTTTTTTTTTGTTTTTTCATGTAGCGAGACAAAGTCTCGCTACATGATAGCCGCTGCTCAGCGGCATCCCCCCAGCCTCTCCGATCGCCTCCGGCGATCAGCGATCAGGGGATCCCGTTCAAAGAACGGGATCTCCTGGAGGGCTTCCCCCGTCGCCATGGCGACGGGGCGGGATGACGTCATCGACGTCGTGACGTCAAAGGGGATTCCGATCCACCCCATAGAGCTGCCTGGCACTGATTGGCCAGGCAGCGCACGGGGTCTGGGGGGGGGGGCGGCTGCGGCGCGACGGATAGCGGCGGATCGGCGGGTAGCGGCGGCGATCGGGCACTGCACGCAGCTAGCAAAGTGCTAGCTGCGTGCAGCAAAAAAAATTTATGCAAATCGGCCCAGCGGGGCCTGAGCGGTGCCTTCCGGCGGCATGGCCCGAGCTCAGCTCGGGCTTACCGCCAGGAAGGTTAAAGAGAAACTCTGACCAAAAATTGAACTTTATCCCAATCAGTAGCGGATACCCCTTTTTACATGAGAAATCTATTCCTTTTCACAAACAGACCATCAGGGGACGCTGTATGACTGATATTGTGGTGAAACCCCTCCCACAAGTAACCCTTCCCACAAGAAACGTTCGCACTTTTGTGGGAAATAGCTGTTTACAGCTGTTTCCAACTGCCAAAAACCATGCAGCAGCTACATCACCTGCCAACAGTAAAATGTTCACTGGAGTTCCTCTTTAAAGAAAATGTGGTTTTTTTTATATAAAAAACCGGCTCTCACAGAAAACTAGCTCACAAATTTATGTTAACGGTAATATCATGGAATCATGGAATCTCAATTGCAGTCAAACTGATGCTGGCTTCATTACTTTATTACAAACATGAGCAGGCATGCAGCCGCTGATGTTCCAAGAGTGAGAACTCTCTGTCTGCATTAATCTTCAGGGACTGACTAAATACTTCTGAAGAGTTGGTTTAGACAAAACTAGTCGAGTGATGTGTGGATGTGGGCAGCAGAGGTTTGGTAGCATTCAGCGATAGGCGGATGTTGATGCAGTGTGAGCCAAGCCAGCCAGGTGTCCAGGGTAGAGCCCACTAAAACTACGAATTATCTTGGAGCATGCGAGTTTGACATTTGATTTTAGATTACAATTTTAAGACTTTCTACACTATGGGAGCGCCTTTGTCCTTCATTTGAACTGTAAGGGGGGCTCATAAGATCCTTATAAAGAAGAAGGAGACTGAATGTGCTGGATAAGGCGGCGTTGGCAGCCTAGATTACCCCAATGCGCCATTGACCCATCTAATAGAGGGTCAGAGGAAATGGTGCCTTTTATAGGATGAGGTGGCGGTATACACTCTGAAGTCACAAGCTTTTCCTTGCCTTGTCACCTGTCTACCTGGACTTCCCATACAAAGGGTGGTGTACTCTGATTATAAGCGGTTTTCTGTAGTGTGAGACAGACCGGGCACTGTCACTTTAATTGCTATATTACCTCTTGTTGCTATGCAAATAGTATATCGCCATGAAAATGGTACAATCAGATCTGTCATACATCGATAATTCAAACCTTGATTGATGATGGTGCTGGGGATGCGGGTGACCAGCAGAGAGATGGACGGCACACAAGCAGTTTCACGCCGGATCTCACGCCGTACAGGACACGCACGTGAGCAAGCGCCAGTCAGGCGTGAAATGGCTGTTGTGCCGTCCATCTCTCCCCTGGTCACTAGAGATGTCGCGAACCTCCAATTTTCAGTTCGCGAACTTCCGCGGAAGGTTCGTTTTGTGGAAAAGTTCGCGAACCGCAATAGACTTCAATGGGGAGGCCAACTTTGAAAAATAGAAAAAATTATGCTGGCCACAAAAGTGATGGAAAAGATGTTTCAAGGGGTCTAACACCTGGAAGGGGGCATGGTGGAGTGGGATACATGCCAAAAGTCCCAGGGAAAAATCTGGATGTGACGCAAAGCAGCGTTTTAAGGGCAGAAATCACATTGAATGCTAAATTGCAGGCCTAACGTGCTTTCAAACATCTTGCATGTGTATACATCAATCAGGGAGTGTAATTAGAGTACTGCTTCACACTGACACACCAAACTCACTGTGTAACGCACCGCAAACAGCTGTTTGTGTAGTGATGGCCATGCTGGACTACTGCGCAACATGGCGAGATTGCTCTTCCTCACTCAGTGATGTCAGGTAATGTGTGACTTCCTTCTCAACTTTCCATGGCATTGTTAAAAAGCTTACGTTTTGTTTTTAAATTACATTTTCTACTTGCTGTGTACTTGTTCAGTACCGCTACAATGAGAATCCTGTGGAGGCGGGCAAGTCTGCCATTGTGACCCCGGGTAATGGCCGGGGAATGAGGGGTGGAATCCGGTGTGGAGCCTGAGAAACGGCTACCACTACACATCCAAGGAGGGCAGCAGGCAGGCATGCACGCCCGCCCCGAGGTAGTGACCAAAAATAACAATACAGGAGGCGGACTTTCGAGGCCCTGCTGTGTATTTGAAATGAATTAACTTTAAATCTTTTAACAGGAATCCGTTATGGAGGGCAAGTCTGCCATTGTCACCGCGGGGAATGAAGGTTGGATTCCGGCCCGAAGTGGGAGCCTGCTGAGACCCATGCTGTAGCTAGTGTTGTGCGAACACCTAGATGTTCGGGTTCGCGAACGTTCGCCGAACATCGCCGCGATGTCCGGGTGTTCGCGCCGAACTCCGAACATAATGGAAGTCAATGGGGACCCGAACTTTCGTGCTTTGTAAAGCTTCCTTACATGCTACATACCCCAAATTTGCAGGGTATGTGCACCTTGGGAGTGGGTACAAGAGGGAAAAAATATTTGAAAAAGAGCTTATAGTTTTTGAGAAAATTGATTGTAAAGTTTCAAAGGAAAAACTGTCTTTTAAATGTGGAAAATGTCATGTTTCTTTGCAGACACAGAGTGGCAGTAAACAGAATGCTATATAGTGTGGCTGAGCGAGGTACACAGAGTGGCAGTAAACACAATGCTATATAGTGTGGCTGAGCGAGCAGTGTACTACTATTCCCAGCAGACACAGAGTGGCAGTAAACAGAATGCTATATAGTGTGGCTGAGCGAGCGGTGTACTACTATTCCCAGCAGACACAGAACAGTAAACAGAATGCTATATAGTGTGGCTGAGCGAGGTACACAGAGTGGCAGTAAACAGAATGCTATATAGTGTGGCTGAGCGAGCGGTGTACTACTATTCCCAGCAGCGACACAATGACTGGGGGGACCCTGGCTAGCGTGGCTGGAGCGCGAACTACCCTGCCTGCCTACCCAAAGCTAAACCCACAGACAAATGGCGGAAATATGACGTGGTTCGGGTATTTATTTACCCGAACCACGTGACAGTTCGGCCAATTAGAGCGCGTTTGGGTCCGAACCACGTGACCCGTTCGGCCAATCACAGCGCTAGCCGAACGTTCGGGGAACGTTCGGCCATGCGCTCTTAGTTCGGCCATGTGGCTGAACGGTTTGGCCGAACACCATCAGGTGTTCGGCCGAACTCGAACATCACCCGAACAGGGTGATGTTCTGCAGAACCCGAACAGTGGCGAACACTGTTCGCCCAACACTAGCTGTAGCTGCCCTGACCGTGCTTTGCAGACCAGGCATCTGTGGTCAGATGGATCCTTGAGCCAGCGGAAGACAAACCAAGTCGAAAGCATTTGCCAAGAATGTTTTACGGAGGGTCATTTTTTTTGCCCTTTTTTAAAAATTTTTGAAAATGATAGATGGTTGTATTTTTAAATTGTTTGAAAGTTTAGATGGTTGTATTTTTAAATTGTTTGAAAGTGTATCCATTCTTCCTCCCCCCAGCCACGAACAATACCATGGGAACATGGAGCAGCAGAAGCCCCCTGTGACGGCTGCCGCGGTTGTTCTCCGCGGCTTGTCTTTTGAGGGGTGCTGCTTTTCCTCTGGTGTTCTTGCCATAGCGGTTTGTGCCTTCTCTCCAGGTGCCTTCATAAAGCACTTGTCCCTACGTGAGAGTTGGCCTTTCCACGGCTCAATTTTTTCTGGCAGAGACAACAGATGGCTTTGCTCCAATCTGAGACACACACGTTAAAAAAATTCCAAACCGCTGAGCCCCCCTGGGCTGATGGCGCTACGGTGGCATCAGCAGCTGACGTTGAAGGGCATGTTGGCTGTCTGGCCATAGCTGGAGATACATGGCGCCAGACACTGCCCCCAGCTGTTTCTGAGGACGAGCTCCCTCTGCTTCTATCATAGAGTCGTCTCCTCCTAATCCTCTCTGAATCCTCCCCTGAACTGTTCCCCTGGTCATCTCCTCTACCGGGAACATATGTGGTATCCGTATAATCATCATCATAATCCTCCTGGCCAGCTGCGCTTTCCTCAGAAACCTCCTCAACTGCACCAACTTCAGGTGGTCCATCATCCACATCCACACACGTTACGTCCATACTATCGCCACCTAACTCAGACGTAGGAGGTGGTGTACCTGCGCCTTCTTCTTGTTGCAGTAGTGGCTGTGAATCGGTGATTTCACCACCACCACCAAATAACTCCTGCGAAGTGTCAAATGCAGCGGATGTGGTGCTTGTTGTAGCGCTGGTGGCTGCGGGAGATGAGGTGTTCTGTGTTAAATATTCAATCACCTCCTCACGATTTTGGGAAGTGATGGCACGTGCCTTCTTCTGAGCACTGTATTTTGGGGCAGGTCCGCACGAAATCACAGCAACACCACCTTGCACAGACCTGCCGATGCCTGGTGGCCTTCCTCTGGGTCTGCCTCTACCTCTTCCTCTACCTGGTTTGTCCATTTTGTCCATCTCGGGGGATGCTAGGTATATGCAGTGAGCTGGGTTTACTCAACACAACAGGTAGTTATGTGCAGTGATGAGGTGGGTTAAGTAAACACAACAGGTAGTAGTAGGATGCAGTGAGCTGGATTCACTCAACACAAAGCTAGGTATATGCAGTGATGAGGTGGGTTAAGTAAACACAACAGGTAGTAGGTGTATGCAGTGAGCTGGGTTTACTCAACACAACAGGTAGTTATGTGCAGTGATGAGGTGGGTAAAGTAAACACAACAGGTAGTAGGTATATGCAGTGAGCTGGGTTCACTCAACACTACAGGTAGTAGGTATATGCAGTGAGCTGGGTTCACTCAACACTACAGGTAATTATGTGCAGTGATGAGGTGGGTTAAGTAAACACAACAGGTAGTAGGTATATGCAGTGAGCTGGGTTCACTCAACACAAAGCTAGGTATATGCAGTGATGAGGTGGGTTAAGTAAACACAACAGGTACTGGGTATATGCAGTACTGGGTAGTACAATGTGCAGCTCCCTGTCACACACACAGGCAGTCAGTCACTGAATGTGCTGGGCTGCTGGCAGTGGCACACACACACTATCAATTAGCAAGGCTGTGCATGCAACAAAAGTGTCAATTTGACACAGTAAAAAAAAAAAACAAAAAAAAGTACAGGATGAGCTCTGATAAGAGCTAGGGTGCTATAAAAGCAATAACAATCAGCCAGGAGCAAACTAAGCAGCCAAGAACCTAACTAATCTGTCCCTAGAAGAACAAGTCTGCAGCAGCTGTCCCTTTCCTCTCACTAGCAGGCACACGAGTGAGTGTTATAGTCGCCGGACCCTGCCTTGTATAAGGGGGGGTGGGGCTCCAGGGCTTACTGTAGCCTGAATGGCTACAATGTGCCTGCTGACTGATGCAGAGGGTCAAAGTTGACCCTCATAGTGCATTATGGGGTGAATCGAACTTCCGGAAAAGTTCGCCTGGCGCAGGTGAACGCGAACCCCCAATGTTCGCCTGGAACCGTTTGCCGGCGAACTGTTCGCTACATCTCTACTGGTCACCCGCATCCCCAGCACCATCATCCATCAAGGTTTGAATTATCAATGTATGGCAGATGTGATTGTACCATTTGCATGGCGATATACTATTTGCATGGCAACAAGAGGCAATAAAGCAATTAAAGTGACAGTGCTCGGTCTGTCTCACTGTACAGAAATCCTTGCTGAATGTTTTCCACCTGTATTTTTCCGGTTGCACGTCACTTAGCCTGTCCAATAAGGCCACCATACAGGTGCGTCCCTGGAGTGCGGTCCATAGACATTTGCACGAGTGCAGACTGACCCCATTTACCTCAGAAGATACATTTTGGAGCGCAGAGTGTTTTACTGTACAGTGTGTCTGATTATAAGTGGACTGGACTTAAAAGCTTCTTTGTGCGCAAACTTATATTGATGTTTGCATTTGTATAGGGGTTATAGATTTGCACCACCGCTTGGAAATACTCTGTATAATTTTGTGTCAACACAGTATTGGTTGTATTCACCAAGTAGTGAAGTCATCAAGAGGATGACAGTCCTGAAGTTTGCATGCTTCAGAACACATGCACAATGGCATTCCTCATATTTACATCCATCCAGGTTTGCGTAAAGGCACTATGCAACATTCCCATTTCCAAGTGTGTGTGTGTGTGTGTGTGTGTGTGTGTGTGTGTGTGTGTGTGTGTGTGTGTGTGTGTGTGTGTGTGTGTGTGTGTGTGTGTGTGTGTGTGTGTGTGTGTGTGTGTGTGTGTGTGTGTGTGTGTGTGTGTGTGTGTGTGTGTGTGTGTGCTATTTTACAATGGCTTAAAGCACACCTGAACTTAGAGGCATATAGAGGCTGACTTATTTCCTTTTAAGCAATGCAGATTGTCTGGCTGCCTGCTGAACCTTTGTCTTCTTAGTTACAGACCCTGAAAAAGCATGCTGATCAGGTGTTTCTGACTGAAGTCAGACTGGATTAGCCCCATGCTTGTTTCTGGTGTTGGATTGACACCAAAGATTAACAGAAGGGCAGGCAACTGGTATGGTTTAAAAAGAAAACAAATATGGCAGCCAGCATAACCCTCTGTCAGTTCTAGTGTACTTTAACCTCCCTGGCCTTATAAATATTTCCAGATTTCAGGATCTAAAAGCAGTGCAATTTTTTTGCATGCTTTTGGACCCTAAAACCGCAAAATAATCATTCCGCCAGAAAGCATGCAGCAGCCCCTGCACTTACTCACCTCCTTGGGATTCTGCGCTGCAGTTTTCCCTCCGTTCTCCGGGTCGCGCTGTAACCCTATAGTGAGATTACCGGCTGTCATCAGGCAGTGATCTCACCAGGGGTATGCAGAGCCTCGAAGGACAGGAAGAAGAATGGCTGCTGGTGCATGGATCTGAGGGGAGGGGAGTTGAAACACTCGCTCCGCGCTATACTCTGCAGTAACCTTGCGCCAGTCACCACGAGTCTAGCTTGGGGTTACTGCTCTGAACTGCAGTTTTCCAACTCCGAGCCTGACTCCATGTTACCGCCATGGAGGTTAATGGTTGGAGTAAGATGCACATGTAACAAAAAAAAAAAAGGAGCTGTGAGAGAAACGCTAAATGTACCCATACATTTTCATTTTTTGCAATGATATTTTCTGATGTACGTGTAGATTGTTTGCAGATTATCTGGATCCGAAATATTTTCTAGGTTTGCTTAGCTGAATTTGCAATAGAAGAGTTTGCTACCCTGGAGACAATATTTTACTGACCGGATGAATGCATACGCCAACACAGGAAAACACATTGGTGTGGACACAAGCTCCAGCACACAAGAATAACATTTCAAGGGTTTGAAATGGCCTTGCAATGCACAGAACAGATGAACAAATTCACCTCAATAGAAGGTTTATGGCACGCAGCCCACTGTGTGTTATGTATCCTAAATACTCTGCAAGGCAGACTTACGATTCCATTACAAAGAGATAGGCACATTAGCTATAAAGTATCTGGTAACAGCAGGAAGCCCCACTTCTATTTTTAGAGAATTAAATCCTGGCAGTTATTCTAACCCAGCATTACACTCACTCACTCAAAGAAAAAGAAAATGAAACTGAAAAAAAAAACAGAACATGCAGCTGGAATCTGCAACCAAAATACTTGCTTTTGTAGTGTCCACAAAAGCTAGTGATAGACAGCATGGTGGATTATAGTAAAATATTTTTAATTACTTCACACCCTTTTGGGTAAGGATTTTGTAAGCAGGTTTAACCAGCTGGGCGGTATGGACGAGCTCAGCTCGTCCAGTACCGCCGGAGCCTGCCGCTCAGGCCCTGCTGGGCCGATTTGCCCCAAATAAAGTCGGCACTTTGCCAGCCGCGTGTGCTGCCCGATCGCCGCCGCTCTGCGGCGATTCGCCGCGAGCAGCGGCGAAAGAGGGTCCCCCCAGCCGCCTGAGCCCTGCGCAGCCGGAACAAAAAGTTCCGGCCAGCGCTAAGGGCTGGATCGGATGCGTCTGACGTCAGGACGTCGGCTGACGTCCATGACGTCACTCCGCTCGTCGCTATGGCGACGGTGTAAGCAAAACAAGGAAGGCCGCTCATTGCGGCCTTCCTTGTTTATTCTGGCCGCCGGAGGCGATCGGAAGAACGCCTCCGGAGCGCCATCTAGTGGGCTTTCATGCAGCCAACTTTCAGTTGGCTGCATGAAATAGTTTTTTTTTAATTTAAAAAAAACCCTCCCGCAGCCTCCCTGGCGATCTTATCAGAACGCCAGGGTGGTTAAAATGTACCTGAAGTGACGTGACATGATGAGATAAACATATACAGTCCTGGCCAAAAGTTTTGAGACTGTCAAAAATATTGGAAATTAGAAAAGTTGGTCCTTAAGTTTTTATAATAGAAATTTGCATATACTCCAGAATGTTATGAAGAGTGTTCAGATGAATTGCATAGTCCTTCTCTGCCATGCAAATTAACTGAATTTCACAAAAACCTTTCCACTGCATTTCATTGCTGTCATTAAAGGACCTGCTAAGATAATTTCAGTAATAGTCTTGTTGACTCAGGTGAGAATGTTGACGAGCACAAGGATTAGGTCAGACTGATTGGGTTAGAATGGCAGACTTGACATGTTAAAAGGAGGGTGATGCTTGAAATCATTGATCTTCCATTGTTAACCATGGTGACCAGCAAAGAAGTGTATGCAGCCATCATTGCGTTGCATAAAAATGGCTTCACAGGCAAGGATATTGTGGCTACTAAGATTGCACCTAAATTAACAATTTATAGGATAATGAAGAACTTCAAGGAAAGAGGTAGCTTTCTTGTTAAGAAGGCTTCAGGGCATCCAAGAGAGTACAGCAAGCGCCAGGATCGTCTCCTAAAGAGGGATTCAGTTGCGAGATCGGAGTGCAACCAGTGCAGAGGTTGCTCAGGAATGGCAGCAGGCAAGTGTGAGCGCATCTGCACGCACAGTGAGGCGAAGACTTTTGGAAGATGAACTGGTGTCAAGAAAAAAAAAATCAGGGACAGATTGATCTTCTGCAGAAACTATGGTGAACTGACTGCTGAGGACTGGGGCAAAGTCATATTCTCCGATGAAGCCCCTTTCCGATTGTTTGGGGCATCTGGAAAAAAAATTGTCAGGAGAAGAAAAGGTGAGCGCTACCATCAGTCCTGTGTCATGCCAACAGTAAAGCATCCTGAGACCATTCATGTGTGGGGTTGCTTCTCATGTAAGGGAGTGGGCTCACTCACAATTTTGCCAAAAAGCACAGCCATTAATAAAGAATGGTACCAAAACACATTCCAAAAACAACTTCTTCCAACATTCCAACAACAGTTTGGTAAAGAACAATGCATTTTCCAGCACAATTGAGCACCGTGTAATAAGGCAAAAGTGATAACTAAGTGGCTCGGGGGACCAAAATGTTGAAATTTTGGGTCCATGGCCTGGAATCTCCCCAGATCTTAACCCCATTGTGAACTTGTGGTCATTCCTCAAGAGGCAGGTGGACAAACAAAAAACAACTAATTCTGAGAAACTCAAAGAAGTGATTATGAAAGAATAGGTTGCTATCAGTCAGGATTTGACCCAGATGTTGATTGAGAGCATGCCCAGTCGAATTGCAGAGTTCCTGAAAAAAGAATGGCCAACACAGCAAATACTGACTCTTTGCATAAATCTCATGCAATTGTCAATAAAAGCCTTTGAAACGTATGAAGTGCTTATTATATTTCAGTACATCACTAACAACTGAAAAAAAGATCTAAAAGCAGTTTAGCAGCAAACTTTGTGAAAACGAATTTTTGACAGTCTCAAAACTTTTAGCCAGGACTGTATATGTACCGTACAAAACACAACCTTCCTGGCGGTAAGCCCGAGCTGAGCTCGGGCTATGCCGCGCAGGAGGATTTTTCAGGCCCTGCTGGGCCGATTTGCACACTTTTTTAATTACACGCAGCTAGCACTTTGCTAGCTGCGTGCAGAACCCGACCGCCGCCATTCCACGCCGATTCGCCACTACCCGCCACACAATATTGCCCCCCCCCCAGACCCCGTGCGCTGCCTGGCCAATCAGTGCCAAGCAGCGCTGAGGGGTGGATCGGGACTCCCTTTGACGTCACGACATCTGACGTCATCCTGCCCCGCCGCCATGGCAACAGGGGAAGCCCTAATGGAAATCCCGTTTAGAACGGGATTTCCTGACGGGCCTGATCACCGGAGGCGATCGGAGGGGGTTAATAACGAGGCTGTGTTACTTTTTATTTTGCTCCCTGAAAGAGTTAATTTCAATGTATGGAAATGACAGCTTCTGTCTTGTTGGTACCGTGTTGGGAATATAGAAAATATCACTGATTAACTAATTATTGCCCTGAAACTAGATAAACTGCTAGATATGCAAGGCCTGCCTATTTACTTTAGGTCCAGGTTCCACTTATAAGTACTCTTATTTTCTGCATGTGAAAATAATCACATTAAGAATCTCCACATCAGTTCAATGTAATTTAACAGGGAAGTTGTGCACTGTTGTGGAAAAAAAGGCAACTGGCTGACTGTTCAGTTTCCTTTCTGAGCAAAAAAAACAAACAAAACAAAAAAAACCCACCACACATTAGATGGAGACCAGTCCATTGATTACCATGGACTGTCCAATCTAATGTGTTTTCATGTTTGGAAAGAATGCTGACAACCATTTATAGTAAAAATGGTGTTGCATCTTTGCAAAAAGAAACATATGCCATTAAAGTGAACCTTAAAGCAGACCCAAAGCAAACTTTTTTTTAATTAAAAATATTTATTTGCACCACTCTGACACATACAAAGATAAATAAACACTCCTTCAAACCTATGAGCATTTCAGTGCATGCTTTTCACCCTTCTCTTTTCATGACTAGGGTTATACAGGTGGCAGCCATTAGCAATTCCTCCATTGCTGGACATCACCTACCCCACCAGTTTGCCGGATTTTTCCCGGCAATGTAAAAGGAAGGGAGGGGTTTCTCCAATAAATGTAAAATATTGTATATTTGTCATCATGCAGCTGAAAAAAGGCTGCTATTTATTATTATAATTTAGAAAATAGATTTTATTTCTGAAATCTTGTATTTTCAATTTGGGTCCACTTTAAGTCAGAAAAAAAATTAGTTTTACTCACCTGGGGCTTCTACCAGCCCCCTGCAGGTGGGGCAGCGGGGGGCCAGAGGCTTAGGGAGTGGCTGCGATGGGCACAGGACTGCTGCAGGGGGCTGGTAGAAGCAGAAGAAAACTTTTTCTGGCTTAAGTGTCCCTTTAATAAAACAAAGTGAGCCTTGTTATACCTCAAAATATTTCCCACCTAGCCCAGTGGCTTATGCTGCCTTTTATTCTGTTTTATTTATAGATCAGATTATTTTTGATAGTTGTAATGAGAGAACATAAAAAGATAAGAGTCATGACATACAATATATTGTAATATCACAATATTACTGCATTAATCTTTCTCCCTCGTATATCCCCCTCACTAATTTTCCAGATTCCACCACAACCGCAATCTCCACACAATCTTCTCCTGTCCTCATCTAGAATCCTCTCCTCCCATTCACATATACAAGATGTCTCATAAACCTCACCCCTCATCTGGAATTCCCTTCCCCAAAAAATACATCACGCTTCAAACTTTTACATTTTTAAGCGCTCTCTCAAAATTCCCTTTTTCATACAAACATACATTCTATCTTAGGACCTTCAACATCCAGCCAAATTGTGTGAAAATAAGATCTCATATTACTTCTTAGTAGAGATGGCCCAAACTGTTCGCTGGCGAACGGTTCCAGACGAACTTCCGTGGTTCGCAATCACGGAGAACTGCAAACTTTTCTAGTAGTTCGATTCACCCCCATAGTGCATCATTAGGGTCAACTTTGACCCTCTACATCACAGTCAGCAGGCACATTGTAGCCAATCAGGCGACATTCCCACCTGGAGCCCCACCCCCTCCTTATAAAAGGCAGGCAGCGTCAGGCATTGGACTCTCTCGTGTGCCTGCAGTAATTAGAGAAGGGACAGCTGGCCTTTGGCACCTTAATTCCTACTGTGCCACTGCCAGTCCCAGCACATTCAGTGACTACCTGTGTGTGTGCGACAGGTAGCTGCACATTTGTAATCCCAATCACTGTACCTGTTCAGTTTAGTCCACCTACCTACCTATACCTACGTGAGCGCACGCATTGTTAATACCACCAGTCATTGCACCTGTTCAGGGTACGTGCGTGTGTGCGTGCGTACGTGTGTGCCAGCTGCACGTTTGTAATACCAGTCACTGCAACCTGTTCACTGCACCTGTGTAACCGCACATTGTTGTACCAGCAGTCAACTGCATACCTGTTCACTGCACCTGTGTAACCGTACATTGTATTAGTCAAGTCAGTGCATACACTTCACTTCGTCCCCCCCAATATGGACAAAACAAAAAGGCAGAGCCAGAGGCAGGCCACTTGGCAGGTCTGTTTGGGGTCGCGCTCTCGTGATTTCATGCGGCCCTTGACCAAAGTACAGTGTTCAGAAGAAGGCACGTGCCATCAACCCCCAATATTGTCAGGACATAGTTGACTATTTAACACATAACACCTCATCTTTCTTAGCTTCCGCATGGAAGCGTGACATATCTTCCTCCTCTGATTCTGGCACCCCACTTAACACTCAGTTGGCCGCCACCACCAAAGTACCATCACCCCAGGGCTCAGCAGTGTGGACATTTTTTGTGTGTGTCTGCCTCAGATGAGAGCAATGCAATCTGTACTCTCTGCCACCGAAAATTGAGCCGTGGAAAGACCAAGACCCATGTAGGGACAACTACCTTACAAAGGCACATGATTACAAAGCAGAAACTGCAATGGGATGCCCACCTGAGGAAAAGCAGCACACAAAAGCAAAGCCACACACAACGCAGTGGAAGATACCAGGCCGCAATTTTTTCTCCGTAAAGGCGATACCTTAACTGTACCATGATGTTGAAAGGCAAGTGGTGACATCTCTGGCACAGAGCATTGCGTCAAGGGTCCATCTGTCCACGAATGCCTGGTCTGCAAAGCACGCTCAGTCTCCACACACAGCATCTCTGCCTGCCCGTCGTGTGACTGCCTGCCCCAAGACTAAGTCGCTCCCCACACAGCATCTCTGCCTGCAGGTCACTTGACTGCCACCACCAACAGGGTCCACCAGGACTCCAGGCGGATTCCTGAATTTTTAAGGCCACTGCTAGCAGCGGCTGCTATAATAAATTTTCTGGTGAGTGTACATGCCAGCCTAATTTTTCGAGCTGCACTGCAGCTGCAACAAAACAAAACAGAGGCGTGTACATGTGCCAATTCCCCTTCATGATCGTTACCTTGCCGCGGTGCAGGGGCTCGCATATCACAATGAAGCAATGACAGACGGCTATAGGAGTGTGTTGGGGGGGGGGGGGGGGGGGAAGAGGACACCCACGATAATAAGGTCGTTACTTTATTGTGGATAGACCAAATTCAATCAGCTGGACAGTCACTGTTCTGTCATTGAGCTACCTCAGCCCGGCAACCATATGGGCTTGAAAACCGCCACGGCCTGCACTCTGGCCATGGTGCGCACCAGTCCAGCACGGCTGTCACAACACAAACAAGGAGTGTTTGTGTGTCAGTGTGAAGCAGTACTCGAATTACACTCCCTGATTGATGTATACACATGCAAGATGTTTTATAGCACTTTAGGCCTGCAATTTAGCATGCAATGTGATTTCTGCCCTTAAAAACGATGCTGTGCGTCAAATCCAGATTTTTCCCCGGGACTTTTGGCGTCCATCTCACTCATCCATGCAAAAACTGTTAGAAAAGATGTTAGACCCCTTGAAACATCTTTTCCATCACTTTTGTGCCCAGCATAAAGGTTTCCAGTTTTCAAAGTTCGCCTCCCCATTGAAGTCTATTGCGGTTCGCGGAAGTTTGAGCGAATTGAACTTTTGCGGAAGTTTGCGAACAGAAAATCTGAGGTTCGGGCCATCTCTACTTCTTCGTATAGAGAAATATGTTGGTCGGTCAAGACTTTATTGAAATACTGCTTTCTAAATAACAATAAACAGATATTAAACGTCATGAACATAACTGAAGAGACACAAAGGAATTATACTGCATGGTTGTAGGAAATTAAATAACACCCAGACATTCAGTCTACATAGCAAATAGCTTATTGCAAACGAGGGATGCTTCTTAATAACAGCATCTCCAGGAATTAGATGGTATAATGGAATCTAATGAGATTTCCTATTCACTTAGAAAAAAGGAAGCTGAAATTTAACTGGCCAGAACATGTTATTGTCATTTCTGTCAATGACAATTTGGTGCAAGCTTAATATCTGCAAGAATTGGTTTAGACAGAGTAAAACATACCAATTCCAACTGTTCCTCCCAAACGCCCCTTCTGATGCGTATCATGAAAAGCTACAGTTTCCTGCCTTCCTCACTTGGCTTTGCTAGGAAAATAACTGAAAACTGATTTAAATTTTGTTTTGCAAATTGTTTCTTCAAACTACAATATCTATTTGGAGAGTAGTCTATTGTCATGTCTTTCCATAATCAGCATCTCAATTTACATGCAATGAACTATTGAAGTGGTGTAGTGTTTGACCATGTTTAGATCACTTAACAGCAACAACAAACAGAAGCCACTCCACTCTTTGTTCTGCCTCTCTGTAGAACAGAAGTGGCTGCTCGGTTACAACCAGGCACGGTCCGTACAGAAGACATCAGTAAAAATCACCTTCGGGCTGGGACCCATATGTATCAAATTGCGGAAGTGCTGCAATTTCACCACAATTCACAGACTGACGACAGTAGCGATCGCAAGCAGCATTTTGTGAATGCTCCACGGTCGCAAAGCTCCTATTAGGACCACCCCATAGGGATCCACTGCAGCAATTCTTTGCCAATTGGCAAAAGCTGCAAAAGCACTCCTAGTGGGTACCAGCCCCAAAATATCACCAGTGATCATTTCAGACAACTGAGCATCCGTACACAGGCTTAGACATAAGACATAACCTTCCTGTAGCTGCTAGCGGCTTTCTGGCTACCGTGCACGGTTTACCGGGTGTCACGTGACCTGATGTGGGTCAGTGGTCACGGCAGCAACCGTATACGGAGGACGCCGTGAATGCCACTAGGAGTTACAGAAAGGTTAGAACACAGCGCCGGAGGCTCGGTGAATATTTTCAGCTGCGTGGGGGAGGGGAAAGTTTGTGCTTTTTCGGCTAGCTGCTCAAGCAACTGGTCAGCACCT
Source organism: Hyperolius riggenbachi (assembly GCF_040937935.1). Taxonomy (NCBI): domain Eukaryota; kingdom Metazoa; phylum Chordata; class Amphibia; order Anura; family Hyperoliidae; genus Hyperolius; species Hyperolius riggenbachi. The sequence goes on from NC_090648.1 coordinate 206,690,598, forward strand.
GTATCCAGCATCAGGCAATCCCTGCCAGTGTCGGATACTGGGGACTTCGCTGTAGACTCAATTACACGATAAACACATCAGTTATACTCAGATAACATCCTCAGTGACATTGCAGACTTCTAGCAGTATTCATAAGACTAAAGCTGAATTAAAAAAAATGAAAATAAAACCAGTGTATGAAATAAGAGAAGGTACAGAACTACTAAAGTTCTATAAGCATAGCTTTAGTATAAACTCTTCCTTCAATGCAGTTTTCTTTGGTCTTTCAATCATCTATAATTAATGCAATAAACTAAAGCTAAAGCATGACTAGACAGTCATGCCTACTTCAATATTAATCCTGAGATATTACAATAAAAATTACTCTTTATATTCTGCGCAGCACTTCCCTCTGCTACAATTTCATATATTTTATATGCACATTTTTATATGTTGCTTTAATTATTAAGCAAACTGCATTCTAAATAAACATAAACTTATCGCAAAATAAAGAAAAAAATCAGTTTATATAGGATAAAATTATAGCAACATCTTAAAACTATGATTACATCCTGTAGATTACTGTCCTGTAACAATAAATAGCACAATATAATTTTATTGTATTGAACTATGGACTGATTTCATATACAAAAAACAAAAATGAAAAGGGCTTTAAAATTGAAAGCAATCAACAGGCAAGAAACCAAGATTGTGAGTTGTAAGATGGACTTTTTTCATCTGGATCGAGCATTAGCCATTGTTACTGCCAGCCAATAACTGAAAAGTTCGACTAGGTAGAAAAGAGATATGGTAGGTAAAAAAAACCGAAAAAAACCCCAAACACGTTACTTGGTTTGTCATTGGCTTCACACGGTTGTGCAGATGTCAGCATAGTGTACACCTCTGCAACCCTTTTTCATAGAGCAGGTCAACGAGATTCTTATAATTTCAAAATGCATTCAGATAGAACCACTTAATGCAAAATTAATGTTTTGAAACCTCCCCTTTTTGCACTAATTAGTCCTAATAGGACAATTTATAAACCTCCATTTTGCTGAAATGCAAGCTGGAATTATCAGCATCTAATCCCATAATCTTAGCTCAAAAGAATAGAATTTTATTTCTTCCAGTCCACCTAAAAACCTCTGGAGGCAAAGCCTTCTGTCATGCTGCCCCTACACTTTGGAACTCCTTGCCACCCTCAAGCAGGACATTTCCATCCCCGGAGACTTTTAAGTCCAAACTTTAAAGCCACCAGTGTAGTCTGGCATTTACAAAACACTTGACATTCTTCTGTAACATAGCCCACCCTACAACTATGTATTGATCTGAAAAATATTTACTGTATATGGTATGTGCTTTGAGTACTATAGGAGAAAAGTGCGTTACAAGTATTATTGTATATTCTTGTATATGGGCCAGCTCTACCTTTCCACTCAATACACAAGAACACACACAGTCAGGAAAAATGGTTCATACACATAGGAACCCCTCCAATAGAGTAGAAAGTAGAAAGATGTATGCCTG